>NC_050519.1:12583656-12606936 GCF_002922805.2 Oryzias melastigma
TTTATAAATTACTTCAAACCATAATTGTACACTCATGCATCTTTGAACTTTGAATGTAAAAAAATGTAAAAACATGTAGTTTCTGAATGCATTTACATGTCTGGATACCAAATCTAAAAAAAGTGAGAGATAAGAATTCTTAATATGCTATTTTACCTTACCCCCACTCCCAATGTCCAAGTTAAATCTTAAATGAAAAAGCTTAAATTAAGCTTTCATTATTTTTTTTTAATAATTGTAGTATTGAAACTAACTGTGGGAACATTTAAATATTATAAATAGTTAGTATTAACCATAGTACATGTGCAGGTGAGGCACTTCTATAACGACGTTTCCAGAGAATTTTTGACCCCTTTGGCTTGCCGTACTGCCTTACCCTGATGGCACGTCCCTTACTGTCCATTAGTAATATTTCAGCCATTGATCATTGTTCTCCTTATTTTATAACTTAAAAAATCATCCTTTTTTTGAACAATAATAAATAATATAACAGTTTTTTTTCTTTCCGACTCTACTTTTTTCTTTTATTTTTACTATATAATTATGTTCCCTATAATTTTTCTTGCTAATTGAATTCTAAATCTCCTTTTTCTTTCCCTGATCACACTTGAGCGGAGGAGAATTGTGCTGGTGGGATCACAGCTCCTCAAAACCCCAACTATACATTCCTCCACAGACCAAAAATAGCATACTTTTTTCCCTACAATGTTTTATGCTCTTTAAATATATGCTAATTTGCAATTAGGCTCAAGCAGCATGTCTTAAAAGTTAGGCTAGTTTATTTAAAAACTCCTCATTTAGTGAATATGATTCCATTGAAGCTAGATGCATTAAATGCAAAAGTTAAAAGCTTAAAATGACTTTTCTTGCAAAAATAATTTAATTTATGTTGGCTGACATTAATGCTTTACGCATTTTTGGTATTAATAGTGCAGATATAGAAAAAATTATCAGGTCACGCATTTTTTGTTTTGTATTCAACCAGATTGTCTCCTGTGACAAATATAAAATTATTGACGTAATCGGAAAACTAATAGGACAAAAAACACCAGAGACTGCAGAGATCACAGGGAATAAACAGCAGGGGAAGTGAAATCTGTCCGCAATTAATGATGTGTAAACAGGAAGTACACAGACGGAGTCGGCCAATAAGGAGGCACTGCTGGCATGGAGCTGACCTTTCCTGGTCGTCATCCTAGCAGCTCTGTGGGGGACTTCACACTGATTAAAGCCAGTCAGAGGGCTGTATTTTATTTGAAGAAAAACACATCTAAATGAGTCATTCTGAGGAAAAACAAAGTCTAAAATTAAAAGAGTATAAATGTCTGTCTTTCCCGTTTCTGTCCAGGCTTGTGGTTTGATCTGGAGATCTCCTACCGAGGCTCCTTCCTCATGACGCTAGAGACAAAGCTGAACCTGGCGCGTCTGGGAAAAGAAGGCGAGGGGCTCGGGGAGCACGGGAAAGAATGGTGAGACTCCTTGGCATCATATTTAGCAGCCTCTTGGCAGTCTGAAAACGCAGCTTCTGAGGCAAAATCAATTAAAAAATGACTTTTTCTATGATTATATTAAAGAAAACTTTTATTTTGTCTGTAACATTCTCCGTGACAGGCCAAATAAAGCACCATTTAACCGATTATGATGGGGTAGATGTAAATATTAGCTGTCATTTGTGCTTTTCATAATTCCTCCCCTCTCTTCATACATCAATCCTCCCCTTTTGGATGCCTATGGATTTAATCAATGAATGGTGAGTTTAAGAATTGACGCCCTCCACTGCCTGTCACTGAAACATCTTTTTAGTGTCATTTAGTCTCCTGCGTTCATCTTAGACGCGATTCTTGGTTAAAAACTGTGCCTGACAGAGTAAAAGCCAGTGTGTATTTGTGCGACAGGTCCAGGTCACGGACATACTGTCTGGCAGACAGTGATGAAGAGTCATCCAGCGCTGGCTCATCAGATGAGGAAGATCCCCCTGAACTCCTTAGTGACAAATCAACTCAGCCTGGAGCTGAAGGGTGAGCCAACGTGTTGCTACGGCGACAGCAGCGTGCATCTGATGAAAGAAAGCTGTTAGATTCATGTTGATGTCTTGAAGCAGAATCTTTTGGTCCACTCATTTGAGGGCCCGCTGCTGATTTGATGTATCGCCCTGCTTCTTCCCTCCCGTGTGGGTGCTGAGTAGCAAGAGATGCTGTTATGAATAAATGATGAACCTGACTCACTCCTTGTGCCCTCCACCTCCTCTTCTCTTTCCATCTTTGGGCCTTGCAGCTATGTAGGAGGCCACAGACCCAGCAAGATCATGCGCTTGGTGGACAAGATAGCCAAGTCCAAATATTTCCAAAAGGCCACAGAGACAGAGTTCATTAAGAAGAAAATGGAAGAGGTATCCAACACCCCCCTGCTGCTCACAGTGGAAGTGCAAGAGTGTCGGGGAACTCTGGCTGTCAACATTCCCCCACCTCCCACAGACAGAATATGGTATGTTCATTTTTTTGAAAACAGGTTATTTATGAGAATCTCACTTCCAGGAATTTTAACTGGAGAGCACTGCAAATACGCCCTCTGCTGGACAAATGCAGACATGCAAAACGGGGATGCTTAGAACAACTTTTATCCCTCCACTGTGGCTCTGAAAAAATAAGGCAAACGACTTTAAAAAATTACCTTTTGTTGTTTATGTTTAGATTTTCAAAGTGATTGTAAAAAGGTTCTATCTACAGTCCATCAACCCATCTATAATGATCAAAAATGTTATGTTTGACTTGGCTTTTGTATTTTTGTATTTAAGTAAATCTCCAGGAGGATCTTATTTGACACAGGGGGATTTTATTTTGAAAGGAATTTGGATGTTCTGTTCGCAAAAGATACAGCAGTTACAGTTGTTGAAAAATATAATCCTACTATAATTCAATTATAGTAAACATTTAAACGGATTTATGACCACACAATGCTCTTAATTTTCGCTTTAGCTTTCATTGTGTCTTCCTGCTGGTAGGTATGGTTTCCGGAGTCCTCCTCACCTGGAGCTGAAGGCGCGGCCTAAATTGGGTGAGAGGGAGGTCACTCTGGGTCATGTAACTGAGTGGATAGAGAAGAAGCTGGATCAGGAGTTCCAGGTACAGACAAAACATTTTCAGCAATTATTTTGAAAAAATGGTGCAGATTGTTTTATCTGCATGCATTTAAAACGTGTGGCTTTCCCACCTACTGCATTGTAAGAGGAATAATAATATACCTGCTGTTTTGCAAACCGCCCTGACGCACACCACTGCAGCTGAGTGTCCCTGTCAGGTCTCTACATTTATCCCCGTCAGACTCCTCCAGGGCTGTAATCATACGTTCCTTTCTGTGTCGGCCTTGAGAAAAACACAATGCTGGACATTTTTCAAAAACTGGAGCTCACGTCATTTTTTCGTACTAAAACTGGTCTTTTTCTGGCTTTTTTTCACTCTATTTTTCTTTTCCCCCCAGAAAATTTTTGTTATGCCAAACATGGATGACATATGGCTACCCATAATGCACTCAGCCATGGATACACGTTCAAATGCCAACTTGATGACTGTGACAAATGATGCCTTGAAGGATACGGAAACAGAGGAGTCTGACATCCCCGACGTTTGAAGACTAGCGTTTTGTTGTGCCGTGACCAACGAACTTCTCAGACATAAGAAGAGTTGACTCCAAAGCCAAGGTGTGAGAATGTGTCGACATGCTCTCCAATATCTGATTCTGTCTTTGCAGCATCTGTGTTGCAGCAGTCCTTAAATATGTGGTCGAAAACAGGAGCCCTTATTGTTTGTGGCTGCTAAAAGCAATAGATGGTGATTAACGAATGGAAGTGAACTTTTTTAGATTAAAAAATAAATACACTTCCTAAGAAAACAAAATTTCACACTGGATCAGAAAATCGCCGTCTGATTCAGCTTGAGGAACCAGAACCCTGTGATGCTCAGCTGCAGCAAATCTGATTGTTGCAAACTTTTTGGTGCAATGCATAGAAGTCTAGATGATGAAAAAGCCTTTTAAGACTAAAAGGGGTAGTCCAAATATTTCTAAATAATATCCCTAGAATATAGCAGTCCCACACAGTCCCAGTGTGGTCTTCTTATCAACCCGGCATTTATGCAAACCCAGAAATGGCAGTTGGTCCATAAAATGTGGCGTCTCCTTCATGGCTCCCCACGTTGCCATACATACCATGAGGCTCGGACTGAACTAGGGTTTCAACAAAATTTGAAATCTTCTCTGCAGCTCTGCCTTTCCAGCTCTGTTGAATGTATCAGTGGGATTGCAGCTTGCTAGCTGTGCAGAAGCTTGTTTTTCACTTAGCTTCTGTCTCAATTACTCCTTGTGTTATAGTTAAGCAAAAGTAATAATTTTGTATCCTTTTTGCCAAAGCAATCTTTCATTTACATTTGAAAGGTTATGTAAAAAAAAATTAAGCAATCACTTCATCTCTTTCTGCTTGTTTTAATGAAAAAGTAACTGCATTGTTGGAAAATACAGAAAGGATTTTATTTTTCATTGATTTTCCTTTTGGCAGCAGGAGACTTGACTCTCTCATTATCAATGTCTAAAAATTTAATTTTTAGATAAAAAAAAAACTCTTATTTTGAAATAACACCACTCTGGATATTAGCCATATTGTTTAGTGTTGTCAGCAGACACTCATGATGGAAACTATTTTGCTTATTTATTCATGTTTTTTTAAGCTGTCAATAATCTAGAACCACTGGATCATAGTTAAATATCTGGATACATGTCTGCTATGTTTTGTTAAAAATGTGTGTTGGCTAATGTTTCGAGGCAGAAAGTGCCTTCAAAGTAACTAAACATTCCTTCATGGTGAGCCACCACATTTGTTGCATTGACTTACTGTTTCAGACGTGCCCATTTCTTAAAAAAGAAAAGAAGAAAAAACTATTTTACCATTTTTATTTCAGTGTTGCTTATTTGAACAGTGATGAAAATTGCTGCTTGTGTTGCAGATTGTTATGGTTCTGATCATTGTGGATCAATAAACTTTTTTTTTCCCCTGACACAAATGTTTTTCTTTTTATGGATCTAACAGAATTGCATCAATGTTGTCAAAACTTCAAGGTAAGTTTACGCTGTAAGTTACTTGTTTCCAGATGACTTTCTGCACCATAAACAAATCTCCATGACGGGGAAACTAAAAAATGCTGCCCTTAACCCTAAAAACGGTGTGGTTTTTTACACATTTTCAATTTCTCAAACTTATAATTTAGAGAAAAGCTTTTTGTAATTGGAAACATCAAAAAGGAGGTTTGAATTACATTTGACCCATTTTGGGCTACAGTCATTCAAGAACAGCTTCGGGTCAAAACTGATTTCATAAAAGGTTTAGCAAATAAGTTAAACAGTTGATTTAAATACACCAATAGCACTATTAAATGCATACAAATAGTTATAGATATACAACTTCTGAATGACAAACTTTAAAGAGACATTTTATTTTTCCTTAGGTGTCATTTAGGGAACCCACACTTGTTCTCTTAAGAATTGTTCCTAAATTATTCATTTGTGTCTTGCTTTAAAAGAGAAACTTGGTGATACTGCCAAGCAACCCCAGTTATGACAAGATACACTTTAATCTTGCACTTTTTTGAACCATGTAAGTGGCCACAAGAAAAGACCAATTACAGTTCAAGTTGTGCCCCCCAAAAAAAGACCCTTTATTTCAAGTCAAATAGGAGAAAATAAATTGTTTAAAGCCTATTTCAGCCATCATAATTCAAATTTACTTTGAAATCATCTTTACACCTTATGATTTGGTTTCCAATAATTAGATTCTCTTGTTTTAACCCATTGTGTTAACCCATTATTTGCAGCTATAGCAACTTTAATTATCAGAAATTTGTGAAACTGTGGCAAATTTGTTATGACACGCCTCAAATTGCTTAATACTCGAAAAAAAAACAGAGAAGGAAAACAGTTTTCATTTATTTATTAGTATAAAAATTAAAACAAGAAATATAGCCCCATATAACAAATTAACCATGTAATTAGGAGGCTTTTAGAACTTTTTGGTTTTGGTGCAGATAAGAAAGGCACACTGTACACAATGAGATCATTATGTGGAAAATACACAGCTCACAAAAATTAAAGGAGCACTTTAAAGTTCCATCAGACCTCAACATGAAGTTGGATATCTATACAAATAACGACAGGGCAGAGTCTTGGGAACAAAAGGATGCCAAGTGTTTTAATGGAAATAAAAGTGTTCAGCCTACAGAGGGCTCAATTGTCTAAACAGCATAAAATCAGAGTAAAATAGTGAAACGAGGCCCTCAGCTGCTTCACCAACAAGAAAATTATAGAATTCAATTCGTGCCAGGCCCAATAAAAAGGTGTTCCTTTAATTTTTGTGAGCAATGTACAAAACATTGCATCTACCACCCCCAAAACAATTGATTTCCCATCCTGAAAACCTGTGAAGAGATACAACCACTGTATACGACATCTGAATTTTTCACAATCATTTTAACTTTTTGTGAATGGTGTATGTCTGTGGCAGTAATTACACCAATGGAAATGGGTGAATGCAGGCATTGTGGGTACATGATTGTAAATGTATATCTGTGCAGTCTTCATCACTTGATCAAACCTGAAAGATAAAAAGTATTTTGATTAATGCAAATTATTACAAAATATATATATATATATATATATATATATATATTCGATGTATCTGTTTTGTCAGACAAGAACATGATTATCATTTGCAGCCCAACGATATTTTTAGATACTCACCTGGATTGTAGTTGGGCAGCCCAAAAAATGTGTTGTTTCTGAATGAAAGAAAAAATAAATTAAAAGGCGATTACATACAAAATAAAGTAAAAAAAAAACAAAACAAAACATCAAATTAAGATACAAACACGTGGTTCATGTCAGAATTAAAGTTGACTTCATTATTTTTCAGAAGTCTAACGCACTTAAATCATCACACAAGAACCATAGAAATGTTTGCTTTATATTCAACCATTAATCATGCTAAAATATATTTTTAAAAGTGCATATTAAAGAAAAAGTATCAAAAACTTGCTTTAGAGTAAATGTATAAGTCATTCTTGCAGATTTCTTCTCATTCCCCACGCCATCGCGGCCTACCTTTCTCCGTAATGTGTTGCTTTAGCCGCTTAAAAAAAAAAAATCTCCACATTTATGCTTACGTTATTCAACAAAGCAGATCTTTATGCACCTAAAACATGTATTCAAAACCCTTCTATGCATAATTTGAAATACATTTAGTACAAATGCGGCGGGAAGCTGGACGAGCACGTTGCCAAAGCGTGGTTAGCTGTGGAAGAAAATGTCTCCCGGAACTTATTTATATCACATCCGTGTCAAAGCTCGACCGCTCATTGGTTGAAAGGAGCTCACGTCCCGCCCCTTCCACTCATGTGGCTATGAATCCCAAAGTCCAACCCCCCACACCGTGTTCATTTCAGGAAGAAACAAGCAACATTTTACCCTCGGCTGCTAGCTTGTTACCTCCAACGTTTCAGCGTTGGGACAACATTTCGAAACAGCTGGTTGTTAGCCAAAGCACATTTTCTATGTAGTCAGCGGCCGCACGGATTAACCAACGGTTAGGGACCAAAGAATATGGACTGGACGGTGAACAGTCGGGCTCTGGTGTGCTTCTTAGCGCTGCTTTGCTACTTTTCTCTGCCTCAGACGGTAGGTGTATACATTAGCAAGGTTCACGTTCGTTTTATGGAACATATGTCCTACTTTGACACATTTTGTTCGCGTATCTCCTCAAATAAACTCGTGTGTTGTGAGCTTGACAACAGCTCGTTAAGCTAGCTCGCTAAAATCCCTGAACTACAATCTTCCCCAGATAACAGAATACTTGAGATATCTTTAGGTGAAGTCATTAGGAAGCATAATTCACTTGCACTATGTTTATTTTCTGAGTGAAAGTGTATTCATTTTAGGTTTACCACCATCCTCTATAAAAATGAGTCCAGATTTAGTTAGCTACAAGCAAAAAAAGTGAATATGTTAAAGTTTAGAGTACAAGTCTGGGTCAAAAAAGTCCTGTTTTCTATTCTTGAAGGATAAGAAACAGGACCCCTCTGCTGTTAAGCAAAGACAGAGATTAGAGTAGCTTTATAATCCCTGTCATGTCTCAGGTTCTTCTCTTAGCCTATTAGTAGGTTTATGAGTAGAGTTGGGGGTGATAAATGAAGGCTAACTATAGACTCAGGCAGAAAGAGTATGAAGGACAGAAGACGGCTGGGTAAATAATCCTTTTCACGCCCTTATTTTGAAAATCTTCCATCAACAGAACTGTTTTTGTGCATTGTCTGTGTCAACCTGTTCTTGATTTTTGATACTTGTATCAGCTGCTATTAAAACATTTCAATTCTTCCTGCTGTTTTCACTTAGATATGGCTTTAACTGAATATGCAAATGAGTTTATTATAATTTCTCCCATTTATGCTGGTGAAAAATGCTGCTATTTTATCTGCCCAAAATGCCTTGACTGTCTAAATATGAGGCAGCTTCAACACCAGGCAAGTGTACTTGTAATAATCTACTTTTTGTAATTGGGAAATTATCCACAGCAGATGTTATTAAAAAAACTATTCTTGCTAATAAGGTAGAAATATTTTTGTGTTCTGTAGAAGGAGGATGTATTTTAATACCTAAGATTTCCTGTGACATTTCCCTTTTTAGTTCTAGTGTGAAAACACTACGTACTGCTGATAGTAGGATGAGCAGTTGTTTCATAAATGTTATTTAAATCTAAAAAGATGTAATTATTTCATATAACATTTAAGTGATTTCAGTTATTAAGGATCAAACGGTTTGTCTGACCTCCTGTATCCCATCAAAACTTAGGGCTCAGTTTAGGGATGACATAATTTTATTCTTGTTTGTTGCCTAGTGCTAGTATACAAATTTAAAACAGGATCCATTGGAGCCACAGATGAGGGTTTTCAGGTGCAAAACTACACTTGATTAGAACACTTCCTGTTTTAATTATCTTGTCGTTCATGTTGGTTTTCCAAACTTTAAAGGATCCTTGTGCTAGATACCAGTGATTTCACGATTGTCGTTGTCGGCGTGCCCTTAAGCTATGTGTGACCTGTTTGTAAAAGGAAATGTGGAGATGGTGCACGGCAGTTTTACTTTGACTAACCCCATCAATGTTATGCAATATAATTTCTGTGCAATCGACAAAATGAGGAAATGGGAGGGAATGCAGAGACGGCTTTGTCTTAAGCTTCACAAACCATATCCCACTTTAATCCTAAAACAGTTTAAAAGCAGATGTTCCTGAAATCTAACACTTAAGCATATTCATTCTGGTAAATGTCAGACTGCATGAAAAACTAGGGAGGCGAGCAGATTTTTATAAATTAATTTGGGTTTGAAGCCCAGAACTCTTTTGGAGATTATAAGAAAAACAGATAAGTTGCTATTTTCACAGCACGTTTAGGCGATGGGTGCTAGTTGATTATCCCCAGTGGGAACAGCTGCAGGTGCATGTTATTGACACACTAGCTTGTGTAGCACGTGTGGTCCTGCAGTAGGGGATCCTTACGCAAATGTAACAGATGTAGCAGCTCTGTAAATGGAGTGAAACTTTCATATGTTGCTTTGGTTTTTGAGTTTTTCCTGGTTAAATGTTGTTTCATTTGTCAATTCGAAGATAACTCTCAGTCGAAACAGCTGTCTGGGATTTCCTGGCATTTGTCCCTAATGGGATGGGAAGGAGAAATGCTATGGATGTGTGAGTTAACCTTAATGTAGTGGTTGCATTGCTCCCCATACCGCATTAATAAGGATCTAACAAAATAGAGCAGTTTGTGTCTTACTCTATAGACAGTTAAAAAAGGTTTAACTGTTCTGCCATGTCTTTATGTGATTAAGTGGGACTACATTTAGAGTAAAGTCCTAACTTTCATTAATTAAAGAACTTAATTGAAAAAAGTCTCATTACTAGTGAATTATTAATGGTTAATATAAAACATTTACTACAAAAAATAACAAACTTGGGTACTATAGTATTTTTCTGTAATTTAATGTAATAAAACACAGTGCAGCTCTCCCTGCATGACCACTGATGCCTGTAAGATGGCACAGTTGTCAGGAGTCCCTGAGCGTTCACTGGAGCACGCAGGGCTGTAAATTCTGCCTCGTCATGAGGATGAATCATTCCATTTAGCTTGTTTCAGTGTTTATCCAGCGCGCCATTTCATTTGATTTCTCCTGCTTTATCTCAGTCAGAGATTTTTTCATCCGCTGCTCAGATTTGGTTTCATTCGGTTCCAACAAATGCACTCAAGTTTTCGTGTGTGTATGTGTGTGTGGGTGTTCAAGGTTTTTGGTAGAAGAGGACCCATATGGCCCATCAGCCCACTGTCCGTCTGTGCAGAGAATGGTTTTGGTTATTTTCTTTGCTTTTTGCTTGTCACTTTCAAATATTAAGCCATATTTATTTTTAAAAAAGATATTAGATATGAGATTTCTTTCTTTTTTTTAACATCTATAATCATAAGCCAAAAATCTATATCTTTAAATTAATATCAGTTTTCCATGCATGGTGTATGGACATTGGTTTATTTTTTTGGGGGATTAAAAAAGCATTTTAGCTGTCCAGCCTCTCATGATGCTCTTTCATTTGATGAAACGCATTGAAGAAATGAGGGCGCTTTTAATTTTTAAGATGGTGAAAGATATTTTTTTTTGCTATTTTCGTAGTTTGCAATGTCGTAGCTCAACTTGGACTCCTCTAGCGTGTTCTTCATCAATCTATTATTGTAATTTTTAATTATTTACCTATTTTTCCAGTTGTCCAGATGATGAACAATATTTTTTCTAAGTGCTGCTATTGTGACAGGGAAATGGATGCATGTTGAGCTCTATTCTTGATTCTTTTTTTTTTCTACACTGAACCCCTTGTTTCAGCTTTTACTGAAAATGCTCTGAAAGCTTATCCAGTTACCCGCCCCAAGGGCACCTACTGTGAAAAGCCCTTTACTCTCTCCTCTCTCACACCCTTCTCATCATATCGGACCCAGAAAGTCCCCTGTATGTCCTTCAGACCAAACACTAGCAACTTGGTTCTGCATTTGTGATTTAAATTTTAAACTTAATGCCAACAGGAAGTTGGCTTTCAAGCATCTTTGCATCCAGCTTTTGACTGTATTAGCAAGTCCCACACCGGACACTAAAGTCCACGCTAATAGGCACTGTTAAACTGCTGACGTTTCTATCTTTAAATATTAATGTGAAAGTGTTTTTTTCCCTCAGCTTCCCCAACATCAGGCTAAAATACAACAAAATAATGCTAAATCCCTGATACAGTTAACGGACAGACCGTCATTATTAAGTAACCTCTGTCAGACATCGAATTATCTCCTGCTAGATGTCATCACTGTGTATTATTTCAGCATTTAATAATAACAGTGTCTGGAGTTGTGATTTTGCTTTCAGTGTTTTGTTCTAGCTTGCCGCCTACAGCGGGAGTTTGGATGTCTGCTGTTTAATGTCTGACCTGTAGCGGAAACACGGCGGTTTTAATGAAGCGTTTGGTTTGTGCGCTTGTTGTGTTTCTGCAGGCTGTTTGCAGCACCAGCACCGTTTCCCTCCCTGAAAGTCTGCTCTTCGTCTCCACCTTGGATGGAAATTTGCATGCCGTTAACAAGAAATCAGGCTCTATCAAATGGACTTTGAAAGAAGGTAAGAGGAGGAGATGACTTAAGTTTGTTTTTATATTAAAAACAATGTATTATTTTTGATTATTCGTAAGCTTTTAGATGATTCCCGACTACTAGAACTTTCTAGGATTCCTGTTTAGACCATGCTTGAAAAGAGAGTTCAGTCAGCCTCTCTTAGCCACGAAAGCAGTCTAATCATTAACAGAGGGGGCAAATATAGCCTGTAATCAAGGTCAAAGTGGGCTCGGTTAAGCTTTTTTCCTCGTTTCATCACGTGCACACAAAGCATTTACATGGTTACTGCTGTAAGTCTCGCTCGGGTCAACTCGATCTCCAAATAACTAAATTCAGAGCCAGATGCAGCCAGCTCCACCTCATCTTCTGTCCCTCAGCATCTACTGAATTTATTTTCCAGTGTCCTGTACCGGCTTTGCTTACACCTGTTATTGGGTTTCAGTCACATAATGAGAGGCCAGCAGATGTCTTCACCCTGAGCTTGTCCTCTGTGTGTGCTCACATTGGCATCAGAAACCTGAATTTCTGTTTTGTCCGGTCAGGGTTAATGTTGGTTTAAAACGTGTTGTGTCTGCAGTGTCCAATGACACGAAGAGAATGCATATTGATTACAACTCCCACACCTAAACCCTGTTATTGCCGTCGCCTTTGGGCACCTACACACAGCAGCCCCACCTGCTCCACACCCAGTATGTTCACACTGTTGTGAGGCTTGTTTAACAGAATCTTCAGCTGGAAGACGGGTGTAGTAAACCACACAAGTGTCCTAAAGTAAACTCGACAACAGTGGAGTAATTTAAGAAAGTTACGCCTGTTGATATGTTAAAAAAAAGTTCATCAGTGTTTTTCCTTCTAGATGACTTTTTAAAATCTAAAATAAAATACTTTTTGGGAACACGTAACTTAAAATGTGTGGAAATATAAGAATATCACTCAAAGCTTTCCCAATTTTGAGCTATTTTATCTGATAGTCTCATCAATAAGTTCAGATTTTCTACTTTTAATGTATCCTTTTGAAACCCATCTGTATTTCTATGCTCGATACACTCAGAAAGATGTTTACTGACTGAACTGTTTGTCTTTCGTAGTAGCCACAGGGAAATCCACGCTCTTGAACTTTGTGTCCTCTGCAGACAAATGTCACAGCGCTCGTGTCACCCTCTGTCTCAACAACCACTGGCCGTTGCAAACGTTTGATGATATTCTTGTCAGTCCAGACTAGCATCTCGTTTCCCTTTGTCTCTGCACAGATCCAGTTCTTCAGGTCCCCACGCATGTCGCTGAGTATGTATCTCTTCATTGCATTTCCACACCAGTGCAACAACACTTTGGTTTATATTGTGTGCAGCACATTTTCTTTATCTCTCAGCTTACTTCATCTCATTTTTCAAGTCTTAGGAATTTTTTTTCTCTTTTTCCTTCCAGGCCAGCATTTCTGCCAGATCCCAACGATGGCAGCTTGTACTCTTTAGGAGGAAAGAACAACGAAGGCCTCACAGTAAGAGGAAACTACTTTATCAGCATTACAATCTTTTTTTTTTCTAGTAGTAGATTTCCTGTTGTGTAAAATTAAAAAAAAAACATGGTTTATTATGAATTTGCAACTTTGGTGCACCACAGTTTTTTTGAAATCTCATTTAATCATTTTTTGTTAATAGAAACTGCCGTTTACCATCCCAGAGTTGGTGCAAGCATCTCCCTGTCGCAGTTCAGATGGAGTCCTTTACATGGGTAAGAAACGTTGATCATGTGTGGAGCCCACAGGAGGTCCGCGCACTTGCAGCCACTATTATCTGCAGTCTGTTCATAACTTCTCCAAATTAGCCGGTGTTATCGGATGTTGCATTTCAGGCTGACACTGTCACATCCCCCCTCTTTTGAATTTACAACTGCTGCTGAAAAAACGAATCTACCGCAGTCCTTCAGTGTTTGAAGAGAAGCGAACGACATTTGCAACTGCAGCTATTATCAGTAGAGCTTTTTTGTTTTCATTTAACTGACTCCACAGATGTAAAAACTCAGATATACATTAGAAATCTTTGTTTGTAAGGAAAACTGTTGGGATTTACTCATTTATTCAGTTTAAGTCTGAAATCCACCACATCCTGTGCACTTTTCAGATCACAGTTCTACCTCTTGAGTTATTTTATGGGCTACAAAATATACTTATTATTCAACAGAGACTGAAATGGAAAAACCACAGCTTTGGTTATAGAGTGAAGTTTCTCAGTATTTGTTGCTGTTCTCATTACCAGGGAAAAAGCAGGACTTGTGGTATGTGGTGGACCTGCTAACCGGTGAAAAACAGCAGACTCTGACATCCTCCTTTGCTGAGATGCTCTGTCCCTCCTCATCTCTTCTGTATCTGGGACGCACAGGTAAACACAAACCACAGCAGCACACTCGGCTTTTTCACTAGCTGATTTTATTAGGCTTGTTTCCATTGTCATGCTGTCATCCCTTGACTTTTAGTAAGGCTTTATTTACCTCCTGGTGGTCTCTTGCACAGCTTTATCTAATCTCAAAGCTTGACACCGCCGTATTGATTGTCCCTCAATTTGGGTTGTAAATAAAGATACAAACTTGGAGCAGCAACAGAATAACTGCTGTAAATTCAGAACCTGTTCAGGTCAATAAATCACTCATATGAATTTTTATTTTTTGACAGGTTTATGATAAAAATAAAATAATTTTTTTTTAACTTTCTGTTGTGATCCTGTTTATGTTAAGAATATACCATCACCATGTATGACACCAAGAGCAGGGAGCTGCGCTGGAACGCCACCTACTCCGATTACGCCTCCACCCTTCCCGATGACGACACCAAATACAGTAAGAATTTCAATCCACCCATCTATTGTTTAAATCTGTTTTTTTTTTCCATTAAAGATGACTTGTTTGATTGTCGGTCCTCCAGAAATGGCTCATTTTGTGTCCAACGGGGACGGCCTGGTGGTCACCGTGGACAGTGAAACCGGAGACGTTCAGTGGGTGCAGAACTACAACTCCCCGGTGGTGGCCATTTACATCTGGCAGCGGGAGGGTCTCCGGAAGGTTCCCCACACTAACGTTGCTGTGGAGACCCTGCGTTACCTCACCTTCATGTCTGGAGAGGTTGGCCGCATCACCCGCTGGAAATATCCCTTTCCAAAGGAGAACAAGCCCAAGAATAAATTTATGTAGGTTAAGCAGCTTGACTAAGCTGCTGAAATGTCTTCATTTATTGACAGTTAACATTCTATTACATAATTGACATTTTAATTCCAAACATGATCATATTTGGTGCTTTGAGTTCAAGTTTTACTGTTTTAAACCAACAAATTCATATTTTTTTAAGCTAAAAAAAGTTAAATTATAAGTGTTAATTGAGCTAAGAGTTTAGCTTCAGCTGCGGTTTCACATTGCAACATCTCTGTTTTGTTTTTACATCTTCCTCTGCTGGTGTAGCAGTGCAAACAGACTTTCAGTACTAAACCTTCTGAAAGTTTCATTTGTTTTCTTGTTATTAACACCATCTTCTTGACAGTCCATGTACAATAAAGTTTTTTTTTTCATTTTTTTTTCAGGGCCACTTTGTATGTGGGCAAGTACTCCACAAGCCTGTATGCATCTCCATCGTTGGTGCACGATGGAGTTACAGTGGTGGTGAGCACAATTTGAATATATAAATCTTTATTTAAACAAAGTGTTGCACTTTAAATGGAAGACATGAGGCCAAAGCAGACTGTCATCTGCATTTGTAAATACAAATATGGTCTATTTCATAGTGTTTAAGACTTTCTGTGAGACTTGATGCATTTGTACTGTTTTTATTGAGTCTTCACTTTGAGTCACACAGGGGTTTATTGTTGTTAGGCTCCATTCAGACTTTTTTTTCCCCTGAAAATGTGTTTGGGCTGATCAGATCACAAGTGGACTCTGTAAAAACAAACGTGGTGAGAGCACTCAGGACAGAAGGAGAACCTTTTCAGGCCTGATCTCTATGGAGGCATTCAGAGAGAGGTCTGAGACGCCCGAGTCCTTTTCCTTCACAAAAAGGGTCCTTGAAGCCCAACCTGCACCCTCTTATGTTACTCTACAAAAAGCACAAGGTCTTATGCAGATATTTTGAAGTAAACAACAGAAAAAGAGATTAGTTTGATTTAATCTCAAGATCAAATGATTAAAAAAAACATAAAAGCTGCTTCAGTGCAATTAATATTCAAAGTTTTTGTTCAAACATATTTAAAATAGCTGGGATGGCTCTTAATTGTTTTACTAATATGCTTTATTGAGGCCCGCAGCAGCAGTCCACAACTGCAAGGACCATATTGTTTACACAACAACAAAAAGAACGAAAAAAAAGCCCCTAAAAGACCTCAAAGGAAAGCCCAAACTGCCATGACCAGTGTGAAGTAGAAAACAAAATACATAAAGGAACAAACTCCTAACTGCAAAAAGTTCTATATTGTTTCTGCATCGTTTAATATTATTTTTAATTACAACTACATTAAACTATTAAGAACATGTTTTTTTTTTTTTACGTGTGTTTAAAATTCATCACATTTATAAATGTAGTATTTGTTCTTTCTGCAGAAACTCTCCACATTGCACATCTGACTTTGTTGCTTTGGCCGCATTTAAATCCCCATTTGAATTCCACAACTGCAATCCAGTCTAAACTGGATTTTCTTCTAATTTAATTGTGTAATTATTTTCATTAAAGGTGTGAACAGACAAAATGAATCAGTCCTATTATGTAACAACTACCTGAAATGTATTACTTCTCTATTACTCTCTGTTTGAGAATATTTGCTTTGCAAAAGGTCTGATAGCAGATTGTGTTTTCCTGTGTGTTGTGTGTGTGTGTGTGTGTGCTGTGTGTGTGTGTGCGCACATGTGCATTCAGCCACGTGGCAGCACGTTTCCCCTGCTGGAAGGCCCCGATAGCCAGGAGATAGAGGAGGACAAGGAGTGTTTCATTACGCCCAGCACCAGCGTAAAATTCAACGCTGCCCTTCGTGAGCGAAATCGGATCAACTACATGAGAAACTACCTGCTTCTCATAGGTAAAGCACAAGTTCCAGGAGGGTCTGACCAGCTCAGTTCCTTTGTTTCATACAATAAAGAGAAATGCAGAGTCTCAAATTTGTGCACTTTGTGGTTTGGCAGTGTTTACTCGCATAAAGAGGCGTTTCTGTCTTGATCTTTCACTGTTTCTTCTTTTTAACCACATTGTAAAGTCAGGCCTGGCTGTGCTCAGACTGCCCTCTGCTGGTCGACAGGAGATATGATATTTTGACCAAGCAGTTGACTGTTTTTATGTTAAATGTCAGTGTTAAATTTATGGATTGTATGTAGCATTGTAATAATTAAAAATGTATTTAAAAAATATTTAAAAACAGAAAAATAATTAATCTTGCTCCTCAGGTCATCACGAAACTCCACCAGAGGCTCAAAATAAAAACCTGGAGTTCCCCAACAGTTTTTCTCGCAATCAAGGAAATGTCATCCCACCCACCACTGACAAGAAAGTAGAGGAGGTGTGTGTGTTATACATCATTTATGAGTGCTTTTTCCAAACATCTGCAGCGGATTTGTATTGACTTTCTTGCTTAACTTTTCAGAAAGTGAACGACAGTGGTATGGATTCCGGTTCACCTTCAGCGCTACCAAAAACATCAATTCAAGAGCCTGGGGTCAGCGGGCGCACCATCCGTCCTGAAGCCCCAGTGGACTCGATGCTCAAAGACATGGCCACCGTCATCTTCTCCACTTTCCTTTTTGCCGGCTGGGTAGCCTTCATCATCATATACCCCAAAGTAGGTGCTAAAGTCTGTGAATGGATGTAAAGAGGAAAATAAAAATAGACAAAGGAAATTCACATTTTTTCATTGTAGTTAGCAGGTGATCATTCTGGATCTCTAAATGTATCATCCTCTTGTATTTCAGAGCGTTCACAGGCAGCAGCAGCTGCAGCACCAGGAGTTCCAGAGGCAGATGGAGGAGAGGCTGGAGCTGCTCCAAAGGCAGCAGCCCTTCTCCCCAGCAGACGTGACTCCTGACGGGGACTACCTCGACGTGGCCCGCACTAGATCTGACTGCTCTGACAACAGCAGCCCCAACATCACCCCGCGCGCATCCAATCACTCCAACTTGTCTGTTTCTGAGCTGGGGATCTCGACTAATGAGACTGAAGATGGAGGTAAAGAACGCAAAAATGAGTACAGACAAAATGTGCTCTTCATCATTCCACTTTTTGAAACCCAATTTCTGAAATGCATTCTTTTAGAAGATGATTCCACCATTGTCAGAGTGGGCAACATAACCTTCCACCCCAAACAAGTGTTAGGGCACGGAGCTGAAGGGACTATTGTGTACAAGTAAGTTATCGATATTTAATACTATGGCAATGCTTTCCAAATATAATTCTGCATTTTTATTTTTGTTTATAAGGGGTCAGTTTGACAACCGTCCAGTGGCAGTTAAGAGGATTCTCCCAGAATGCTTCAGCTTTGCAGATCGAGAGGTTCAGCTGCTGAGGGAATCTGACGAGCACCCGAACGTCATCCGATACTTCTGCACCGAGAGAGACCGTCAGTTCCAGTACATCGCCATCGAGCTGTGTGCTGCCACCCTTCAGGAGGTCATCTACTGCTTATTTGGGGATTATTTTTTGTTTGCAAAGTCTAAAACTAAACAGACTCACTGTTCTTTGTAGTATGTGGAGAGGAAAGACTGTAACCGTCATGGACTGGAGCCTGTCATGGTTCTGCAGCAGACCATGTCAGGACTGGCTCATTTGCATTCTCTCAACATTGGTATTCACCACAAATACTTTACCAAATTGTTTTTAGTTTAATATCCCAAACTTGAATTTGTTCCTTTTGTCTTCCATTAGTTCACAGAGACCTAAAGCCTCACAATATTTTGGTGTCCATGCCCAACGCACACGGCAGAGTCCGGGCTATGATCTCAGACTTTGGCTTGTGCAAGAAGCTGGCAGTGGGACGCCACAGTTTCAGCAGGAGGTCTGGGGTTCCTGGCACTGAGGGCTGGATTGCCCCAGAGGTTCTCAGTGAGGATTGTCAACACAACCCTGTAAGTTGGTGTCAGACGGTTCAGCTTTTTACTGTGCTGTCCATTTATTAAAAAAAGCAGGATCTGGCAGATTTTCAAACATTTTCATGCTTTTGTTTTTCTCCTTTTAGACTTGCGCTGTCGATATCTTCTCTGCTGGATGCGTCTTCTACTACGTGGTGTCCCAAGGAAGCCACCCATTTGGGAAGTCTCTGCAGAGACAAGCTAACATACTGCTGGGAGCATACAGCATCGACCACCTGCAAAGTGACAAACACGGTGAGATGTATTTTGATGACTAGTTTTACTCAAAACATTCTTCCAACAGAAGTCCTTTGTTTTTGCATTTATCTGTTCTTAAATGTAATCTAAATCAGTTTTTACTATTCAGAGAATTCTTATCACACTTTCAAAATGTGATTTTTAAAAACTGTCATGTTTGTGCAATTATCAGAGGACATTGTCGCCAGAAACCTGATAGAACAGATGCTGAGCATGGATCCCCACAAGAGGCCTTCAGCGGAAAGTGTTCTCAAACACCCGTTCTTCTGGAGTCTGGAAAAAGAGCTGCAGTTCTTTCAGGTTTGTCACCCCTGCTTAGCTTCAGTATCACAGACTCTTCTTTACACAATTACATTCGTTGTCAAAAATATTGTTTGGACATAATGTGCTACTTTATTAATGCATATGTTCCAAGTTCCCCTAATTAGCTGATTTTGTGGTGGATGTTTGTCTGCAGGATGTGAGTGATAGAATTGAAAAGGAACCTCTGGATGGACCAATCGTGAGGCAGCTGGAGAGAGGTGGGAGGGCTGTTGTTAAAGGTGACTGGAGGGAGCATATCACCGTACCACTGCAGACAGGTATGAGCTAAGCAGCCTCTGACCCATGTTTTTGTTCAATTATATTGTTTTTTATGGTTTATATTAACAGCTCCACTGAATACTGAGTGTCATTGGAAAATACTCAAATAAAATAAATTGGTCTACTATTACTCAGTAATGTTATTTTCCACATACTGTTAATAGACTTGCTTTTTATTTTAAGGTTTTATCTTTTTTAATTGTTTTTTCAGATCTTCGAAAATTCCGTTCCTATAAAGGAGGCTCGGTCAGAGACCTGCTGCGTGCAATGAGAAACAAGGTGACTATCCTTTTATGAAGTCAGTTAAAACGGTTCTCCTTCATCAAATTCATCTCTGACCTTTTCCCTGCAGAAACACCATTACAGAGAATTGCCTGCTGAGGTCCAGGAGACTCTGGGCTCCATCCCGGATGACTTTGTCTTTTACTTTACGTCCCGTTTTCCTCACCTGCTCATGCACACCTACCTGGCCATGCGGACCTGTGCTTCAGAGAGGCCATTCCTGCCTTATTACTCCATTGCGGAGCAGCATTTTAAAACACAAAGCCAGGGTTTACACCATGATTCCCATCATGCATCACAAAGACAAAATGAGCCATGCTCTCAGAACCTGCCAACCCACACTTTACTACCTTTGTTACAAGCTCAGGACCCTTCAGATTCATCAGCATCCGATCCAGTATGTCAGACAACAGTCTCTGAATCATCGCTCTCATCACCAGATGAGCATCTTTCCACACAACCTCCAGTTCAGGCGGTGCTGCCGCTGGAGCTGACACAGCCAACAGAGACCATCTCGCACAGTCAAATGGTGAATCCCACCTTTGCCTCAGAACCGCCTACAGTTCCTCTCAGGTAAAAAGAACCGGGACAGCTGTGCAAGCTAACACTGGCTGACTCCTGCTGTCGGACCATGAACTAATCTACACCTGAGTGGATAAAGCACAGAAAGAGGTGTAGCCTTTGAAGAGTTGAAGACTTGTGGGAGTCGGCTGCTGTGCTGCGAGCTGGTGGGGACCAGGCCTGCAGTGCCTGGAATCCACTGGCAGGTGCAGCAGCTGAATAAAGTGCCTTCTGCTGATCCGAGTCAAAAGGATTCCCAGCACAAGTCTGTCCAGTTGTTCGCCCCCAAAAAGTCACACAACCAACAGGGTGTTTTGACTTTGTAGCTGAACTGAGCAAAAAAATATGTGGTGTCAAAGAGGTATTTGTCAAAAAAAATCTCTGCTTTCTACAGTGTCCTTTATATTGTTTAAGACATGGGTTGCTTTTATTGTGCAATGTTGTGCATTTCTCAGTGATTCTATTTCCTGCACAGATACTGTATGTATAGTTTTCTATGAACTGATTCCACATGTGGATCATGAATCTCTTAATGTGGCCAGTGTGCCTTTTTTTAAGAAATTATCTCTGTGCTTTTGGGTACGGCTCTTTAAAATAGACTATGCTAAATGTGCTTGATTCCAGTTTATGCTGCTAGACTATTTTCAAATGTTTAAATCATATCCTTCAAGCTGACTTGACAAGAGTGGGCTGTTCCAAAGGGTGTTTGTGTTGGCATCTGAATGCATTGAATAATTAAATCATGTTTATGTCAAATATAAGTTAGAAGTGAAGCCACAAAATGCTCTTGTATAATGACTTTTAAAAAGTGTCAAAGTGAAGTTAATGAATTGCACATTAAATTCTATTTTCCTTTTTTTACTCATACATGGTGTTTTGATTGATGCTTTATTTAATTTTTTTTTTTACAAGTTTAACAGTTTTTTTTTCTTCCTCTACTACTACTTCCTCACAAACAAAACTGACAAGGCTAGCCGTCCAGTGTGCAAAGCACTCTGGGTAGTGGAGCAGCTCAGTTCCATCAGTTTTAAGATGAGCCTCTTAGTCATTTAACCATCTCAGGGCCAAATTCATTTTATCAATGGTACTAAAATGTTTGAAATCTTAGTTTGTCTGGTAATTACTTTACTACAAATGAAGTGTTGTATCGGGTTTTATAGATGTGATACACTTGTCTGGAAAAGGTTTTTCCATCTACTAGAGGGTAAATCTAATAAATAAAAATATAATTATAGTTTTTATTAAATCTGTCACTCATCTTGTGAAATTGTATGGCAATGCATGCAGAAATACATGTAAAAATGTATTCATTTACATGATAAACTTTTACATTTTTTAATGGTAGTCTTTGAATATATAAAATATAGGAATATGCCATTTTTTTCCATACCCAAAAGATTTATTTTCATACATTTATTTTTTTAAGATATCAATTCAAGCAACATCCATTTAATAAAACTAAAATGGGAATTAATTGAGTACTTGAGAACTTGAGTTCTTATCTCCGAGTTACACTGGCTGAATTTTTGGCTGAAGATCGATTTGAGGTCAGTGAATCGGTCTGAATCAAATCATTCAAAATAAACCAATATTGAATACGAATCGTACTGTCAACCACAAATTATACGAATTGAATAATTGTTCAAATGAATTGCTACACCTCTAATGTAAACATAACCAGTTTTTTTAATGACTGGTAATGCTAGTCCTGAAAATGAAAATGTTCCTTGTGACATGGGTCAGATCCAATAATCATCCAAAAAACTAATGCAGAAAAAAGCATTGAAATATTTTTGTTTGGTATATTTTAAACTTACATTCCAAGTTGGATTCACGGAGCTTTCCTTTCACTTTTCCAAGAAAAAATACAAATCTAGAATTTTGTGACTAACTACATCTTTTTCCACACTTCTATAGGTTCAAACAGTGGTATTTGTGGATTAATGCGCTTGGATTTTTTAATCTGTCTAAGAATTTTAGACACTGGTTTGCTCAAAACAATTTTGACCTAGTGTGCTTGCCTTACTGTTTATGTTAGCTTGTCTGAAGCTAGCACACTCGACCGTGTGGTGTTTCGCGCCAGTGATACCACATTATTACAGTTTTTCTTCACTCTTTGAAAAAATATAGCTAGTTTGGACAATGTAACTGCTAAAAACACCGACAGAAGTGGAAATAATTTAGTTATACTAAATGAGTTACATTAAAAGCTGCCGCAAAACTTTCTAGTCCTAACATGGCATCATCATAGGATGGACCAATTGTCAAATTTAACTACAGCTCTGTTTCTCTTAGCCTGGTCTTTTTTTGTTTTGTTTTACGGCTTCACCCACTTGTCGAATAATGAAGTTCCGCTGGTCAGATCAGTTATTTACAAAAACAGCGAACCAAAAGCACCGAATACGTCAAAGAGCGACATGCACCGAGCTACCTGGCGCACATCCGGATTTACCACAGACCGCGAATGCACCGTTGACCCGGAGAGTCGGTTTGACTGTGGCCGGGATAGGGTGCTGAGTCAGGGGGAATGTGAGGACAGAGGGTGCTGCTTCTCCCCTCTGCCCTCCCCTGTTGGACCCCCTTGGTGCTTCTACCCCCGCTGGTACCCTGGATATAAAATGGGCCCCTTTTCTCCCAGCAGACGTGGTGAAAGTGCAACCCTGACAAGAACCAAACCCTCATATCTTACTGAGGAAATCCCCACCCTGACACTTGAGGTGATGGAGGAGTCTGCAGAATGCTTACACCTCACTGTGAGTGCATTAAAGTTAATTAAAGTACATAATCAAAA
>NC_050519.1:12607064-12675722 GCF_002922805.2 Oryzias melastigma
CTACAAAGATAAAGGACCCCTCCACTCAACGGTATGAAGTTCCACTTCCAGAAGGAGTGTCTCATACCAAAGCTGATGCTCAGGACGTCCTCTATACCACCGAGTTCCAGGAAGAACCATTTGGCTTCATAGTGCGGCGAGCAACTAATGGAAGAGTGATGTAAGTTTGTTTTGTTTATAGCATAATAAAGTCTTTTTCTTAGGTAATTAATGACCCACTCTGATGAAAATTGTGTTTTTGACATGTTTTCGCGGAATTTTTCTCATGATGGAGGACTTTTATTATATAAAGACAATTGGTTGTAAAATTACATTCTGAGTATTTATTTATTCAAACTGTTTTGATTCAAAAGGAGAAAAAAAAAACATTTAAAACAGCTTGTCACTCGCAGACAAATAGATCTTCGTTTTCTTGGTCTGTGCTGGGATCTGACTCAAAACTCTGGTGAACTAGCTCCAATATTGCTCACCATTTTTTTTTGCATGGTGTGAGGGGGTGCAAGCTAGTGGCACAGCCCATAAACAGATGGGTGATGGGAAGTGGGGGTGGCGTCACTCTGCAACAATGGTCCTTCCCACAACTCATGCAAATTTTGTAAAAGGCAACCGTTTTTACAATAGATTAAAATATGATTGGAGTGGGGCTTTAAAAGGTTATCATTTCACTTTTACTTGTACACAATCTCCAATTATCTCCTTTTTTGTCCAGTATGAACACCACAGTCGCTCCTTTGCTGTTTGCTGACCAGTACCTGCAGATGTCCACCACATTGGCCTCTTCATTTGTGTCTGGCCTTGGGGAACATTACACCTCTCTGGTCCTGGACTTGAACTGGACGTCTCTGACTCTCTGGAACAGAGACATGGCACCTCATGTAAGAAGACAATGAAAATAAACCCACTAGACTGTTTATTTGTTAATTTCCTAATGTGTCTTTTTCTGTTGTGGATATTCGTTTCCTCTATTTCTTGACAGGCAGATGCTAACTTGTATGGCTCCCATCCGTTTTACCTGGTGCAGGAGGAGTGTGGTTTAGCTCATGGAGTTTTTCTTTTGAACAGCAATGCAATTGGTACCTTTTTTAATTTCATCTCACTACAAAAAGCATTTTTACAGAAGACAACAACCTTTCTGGAAATATCAGACAAACTTCTATTAGTCTTATATAAAGGCCTCCATGGGTTTGCTTCTTTAATTGAAGAAAATAATTCTTAACAGAACATTAACACAAAATTATTTGTACTTTTTATATCTGCAAAAATCAACTTCATCATTTAATAGAAATCAAATTGTATTTGTCCTGTATGAATATTTATGTGCACTCCTGTCTATAATCTAAAAGGGTTACCATTGATCAATTCTGATCTCGTCTCTGCAGAAGTGATCCTCCAGCCAACTCCAGCTCTCACTTGGATAT
Source organism: Oryzias melastigma (assembly GCF_002922805.2). Classification (NCBI taxonomy): domain Eukaryota; kingdom Metazoa; phylum Chordata; class Actinopteri; order Beloniformes; family Adrianichthyidae; genus Oryzias; species Oryzias melastigma. The sequence continues at coordinate 12,608,483 of NC_050519.1, forward strand.
CCACCGGTGGAATCCTGGATCTGTACGTCTTCATGGGTCCTGACCCCCAAAGTGTTATAAGACAGTACCTCCAGGTTATCGGTATGTCTTTACGTAGGGATAGTACATTCTGTAAAGGAGCTTAAATCAAAACACATACAAATAAAACAACAAAAACATATTTTATGTGGATATGTTGTAAAAGCTCAAATGTTTACACTGTTTAATTTGATCTTCTTGTAGGATACCCCATGATGCCGCCCTATTGGTCTCTTGGCTTCCATCTCTGTCGATGGGGTTACACCACCTCTAATGCTACGCGGAGTGTTGCACAGCAAATGCATAGTGCCAATTTTCCTATGGTAATGATTGCAGGATTAATGCAAAATGATTAAAGTGAATAAACATCCAAGATCCTCAATAGTAATTAAAGAAAACACATTAGAAAGGTAATAAAAAAACTACAATGTCCTTCCCTAAATACTTTCCACTTTTAGATTTTCTGATTGTAATAAAAACACTGACAATATCCTTTTTTGTGAACATTATATTGTACAAAGATATTTTAAATGTGTTTTCATAAATGCCATTCCTTATTCAAAACTAGCTTGTTTACAATATATTCATTTTTTCATTCTAAGGATGTGCAGTGGAATGATCTGGATTATGCACACCAACAAAAGGTCTTCACCTTTGACCCCAGGCGATTTGGAGACTTGCCAAAAATGGTGGAGGAGTTTCATGACAGAGGGATGAAGTACATCCTCATACTGGTGTGGGACTTTTGTGTAACTTCAATTTAAAATGACATTTTTTTCAGATTTAATCATGAGTGCTTTTTGCCCTACAATATAAAAATATATATTTTATTAATTTAAAGAATTCCATTTTGTGCATCCGTAAATTATAATAAAAATGAATCTATCCAGTAGATGGCAGCAAAAATATAATAGTATGTGGCTATACTGAAGTGCAATATTTTTCAGGACCCAGGGATCAGCAGCACCAGCCCCCCTGGCACTTACCCTCCCTTTGAAGACGGGGTAAAACGAGATGTCTTTATTAAAAATGCAACAGGACAAATTCTGATTGGAAAGGTTCAGATTTACATTTCAGCTTTGCATTTAAATTCCTTTAATTGGGGCTGTAATTCAATGAACTGGACTGTGCCTGCAGGTTTGGCCAGGCCCCACTGCTTTTCCTGACTTCACCAACATGGAAACCCGAAAATGGTGGGAGGACTGCATTAGAGGCTTTTATTCTGAAGTGCCTGTTGATGGTCTGTGGATTGTGAGTTTAAAATACACCCACAAAAAAATAGCAATTAATTTAGCCAATTTACATGCAAACAGAAAATAAATAAAATTCAAGTTGGATTATAAAGATTAATAAAAAGTATTTTATCTTTTTACTCTCACAGGATATGAATGAACCTGCCAGTTTTGTTCAAGGTTCAGTGGAGGGCTGTCCCGACAACGACCTCGAGAGACCTCCTTACACACCCAGTAGGTTCACTCGATCAGTGTGAATGGATCCCTAATATAAACACACAAACATACTTAACTGTCAGTTGTTGTTCAAACAGGAGTGGTTGGAGGTCAGCTGAACTCGGGAACTCTCTGCATGTCAGCTCAGCAGAAGCTGTCCACACACTACAACCTGCACAATCTCTATGGACTGACTGAAGCTTATGCAACACACAGGTTAGATCTTTAAATAATGAACAGAGTTGTGCTTTGTAAAATGAAATTTAGTGGAATATAATTCAGAAAAAAATGTAAAATTTTACATTTTTTGCCAGAGATTATCTTCAAAAGTGTTACCGGTTTTGCTCAAATCGTAAATTTTATTCATATAATTTTTTTTTATTTCACCTGGACTGAGGATGCTTGAGGATAACATTGACTTTTTAAAATGCGTCCACCTTCAGTGCTCTCAAGAACATTCGGAGGAAGAGACCCTTTGTCCTGTCGCGCTCCTCCTTCCCCGGCAGCGGACGATTCTCTGCTGTGTGGACGGGAGATGTTAGAAGTGACTGGGAGCAGCTTGGATTCTCCATCCCTGGTAGCTAAACTGAAAAATTCACACTCTAGTATCATAAGAGTATGAAGAAATGCTTGAAAAGACGACACAGACTGTTCAGGCAGTGGTTTCTGTAGCTTTTCTTCCCTCTGTCAGCCGTGCTGCAGTTCAGCCTGTTCGGAGTGCCTCTGGTGGGAGCGGACATCTGTGGCTTTGGAGGGGACACCACAGAGGAGTTGTGCGTGAGATGGATGCAGCTCGGAGCCTTCTACCCATTCATGAGAAACCACAATGACAAACCTAATGCTGTGAGACACACATCCTTTGACATTAAATTATTCACATTTTTAATGCATGTTTTTCCCAACAAAAAAAAAATGTTTAGCAATTGACTTTTCTTGTTTTTTATGCTTTTGCCGGTTTGTTCTTCAGCCTCAGGAGCCGTTTGTATTTGGGCAGGAGGCTCAGGCAGCTATGAGAAGCGCCATGAACCTTCGCTACTCTCTTCTCCCCTTCCTCTACACGCTCTTCCACCACGCTCACTCCTCAGCCACTACAGTTGCCCGGCCTCTCTTCATGGAGTACGTTTCCTTCCTCCCCACTCTGATCAGTAGCAGGTTTCTCTTTTTACCCCTCACTTCTGCTCATTCATTTTGTGCTCCACACTACAGGTTTCCCACTGACCCCAACTGTAAAAGCATAGACCAACAATTCCTGTGGGGAGGTTCGCTGCTTATCAGCCCAGTTTTGAAGCAAGGAGCAGTAAAAGTCGCAGCCTACCTGCCACTCGGCACTTGGTACAGCTTGCACAATGTAAGTGCAAAACACTTTTTTATTGAATTAAATGAAATTATTTCTTACAGTTTTCTCTTTTTTGCTCTCTTAAGGGTCAGCCCTTCTACAGTGAGGGTCAGTTCTTTCTCTTGCCGGCCCCACTGGACACAATCAACGTTCATATGAGGGAGGGACACATTATACCCCAACAGGTGACTAAAAGAGGAAGGCAGTTTGTTAAAAAATGTTGAAACAAATGTTCTTTTTGATTTTTTATTATTTTAGATATTTTTGCAGCAAATGAGTTTATAAAGTCAATCATATGAGCAGAAAAGCCTGTTTTCAAGACATTTTGATTATTTTAAGTTTTGACATTTGCATGATCAAATGTTGTTTTGAAATATTATAGAACAATTTTTGATTTCTCTTTCGTCTTTACCCTGTGAAGGAGCCTGCTTTGACGACTGCAGCCTCTCACCGAAAGCCTTTCTTCCTGACAGCTGCTCTGTCAGCAGACGGCTCCGCTCGCGGTGACTTGTTCTGGGATGACGGGGAGAGTCTTGACACTTTTGAAATGCAAAATTACAGTTATATCATCTTCACAGCAGCACAGGTGGAATGGAGGAAATATTTTCCTGATGTTTTAGTAAAAAGTTAGTGTTAATGTTCAACCTAACTCTGTTTTTTCTTCAGTTCCAGATTGTTAGTGAACCCCTAAAGCTGAATGGGGCCCTAGACAGTCTGGTGCTGGGGGGTGTGCAAGTGTTCGGAGTCGACTCACCACCTCTTTATGTTTTGGCAAACGGAGAAAAAGTCCATGATTTTGTATATCAAGCTAACACTAAAGTACGTTTCTGTGTCTCTGCTTTAAATTTCCCCACAATGTAATTAATAATGTTTTAATTATTCTCCAGTTTTCATTCACACATTTGACACATGAATTCACTTTTAACAATGTCTTAGTGTTGACTTTACATTTAAAGAAATTCCATCTGCTTTTTGATATTTCAGTATTTTGCATATATAAATTTGAGTCAATATTTTGGCTTCTTAAAATATAATTATGGTATTTTTGAAAGTTGATATTAAAAAACACAAAAACTTTAATTTAGAAATTAAAACTTATCCCAAAGTCCCTATAATTCTTTGCTGAACTGTTAAAAGAAGCTTTTTTCAATATTATGTGTGTATTTACATTGCATTTGTTTTATCTTTTAGGTTTTGACAGTGACCAGGCTGGCCTTGCCCATGTCAAAGCCCTTCACAATCCAATGGGGTCCCTGATGCACTACATTCCATTACCCAGAGGCCTTTAGGAGCCTTTGACTCCAGCTCTGCTGCTGAAAAGATTTACTGCATTTCCCTGCAGTGACACCTACAGATTTTATGGAGACACTACAATCATAAGAGATTCTTTTTTTTTTACTTTCTTTTTTTTTTTTAATGCTACTTCATTTTCTCATGGGATGTCATGAAAATGTAGGTTTTTCCCCAAACACCACTGTGCAAGAAGTGTGTCAAAGTCTGAACAGGTGATACCAATCTGCTGGGTTTCTTTGGAAATGTTGTCATTTTTACTTTTTAAAAAGCTAGAAACAAGATAAGTGTTAAAAAAGTCACTGTCATTGTGGTTTCTCATGAATGGATAGAGTATCAAGAAATAATTCAATCTTATATCAGTTATGTAAGTATAGCACATAAAATGAAATATTGTAAGCCTTGATTTCTTGTTATTTTGATAATAAAAAAAAAAATAAGTATATCACAATAGACCAACAAAAAAAAAATGTTTTAACACAAATATCAGGCTTGTGAATACTATGTTCATTTATTTTCACTCAATACCTAGTTGGGCTTGGCAGGGATAAATTTGTAGCCCTGTATAGGAGTAATGGAAGCCCAGGTTGCATTGTTTGCTCCCTTCAGGTCATTTCTATTGTTGTCTCCCATCTTCCTCTTACAATGTTCCTCTTGAAAGGTTCAGGTTTGGTGAGTTTTCTGGCACATCAAGCACAGTTGCACCGTGGTCATTTAACCAGCTTTTAGTGTATTTGATTGGGGAGATGCAGCTGCATGTGGCTAAATCAGCAATTCCACTCAGCTTGTCAGCAGAAGGCAGCATGAAGTACTCTAGAGTTACTTTGTAAAGTGGCTGTATTGATTGTGAATTTCAGAAAACCCAGTGGACCAACACTGGGAGATGGCATAGCACCAAATTATCACAGACTGTGAAAACTTCACTCTGGACTTCAGAAACTGCACGCTTGCTACTCTTTCTGGGACTTTCATTTCCAAATAGAATGCAACATTTGCTTTCATCTGAAAAAATGACTTTGAGCCTTTGAGCAACAGCCCAGTTCAGGTGAGACACTTCAGGAGTGGCTCCATTCTTGCTCTACTCCTTGTGATGCAAACCAATCCTCTCAAGGCTCTGTTGCATATTTTACTGCCACAGATTTCCTTCAATTTTCTGTTAATATGCTTGGAAGCAGCACTCTGAACAACCAGCTTGTTAAGCAAAGACCTCTTGTGGCTCGGCCTCCTTAAGAAGGATGTTAATGACTGTCTTCTGTTAAGTCAGCAGTCTTCCCCATGATTGGAAAGCTTGCAGAGTCTAAGAGAGTTCTAAGTTTATTAGCCGAATAAGATGTAACACCACTGTTATCATTTTTTTCAACATATTCTTTTTTTCTAGCGTTCTCGTGACCTGAAAGTATTACATTTTTTTAATTACCAATATATTTATATATATATATTAATTTATGTGCATCTAGTTTGTCTTAAATACACAATTTTCTTTGATTATTGGAAAAATTTTATACTTTTTCAGGAATTTCTTTTTTTTATTATTTGTACATCTATAAGGAGCAAAAGAGCTAAATTGATACTTCAAAATAATAGTCTGGTTTTACTTTAATTGTGAACATGTCTCTTTTTTACCTTATTTACAAGGTAAGACATTAAAAAAATAAAATTTGAATGAATTATTTTATAATAAACGTTAAGGAGTTCCAAGATGAAATTAAGAGTGACTGTGTAATATATTTTTAAAAATGTGAACCACATGTATCGTGGAAAAACTGCCCGAATTGATTTATAATGGGATATCATTAATTATATCATTATTATATGATTTAAAATATATTTTGCTCTCTGTAGTAAACATTTTCAACCATTTATCATTATAAAATTGTTTTGTGACCTAAAAAGCCTTTACTACCCTGGAACCAGCACGGATTTTTTTGTCCTTAGTGGAAACATTAATATTTTAGGACGTCGCCGGAAGTAAAACTATGGCAGACACCTTTCAAAATAAAACCTAAACAACCTCGTACTTACAGTTTTCAACAACGTGACTTTACTTTGAAAAATTCGAACCGGAAGTTCGTTTATCCCTGCTGTAAAATCCACGGCGGTCCGGCGTGTGTAGTGCCATGGTCGGGAAATACACAATGGTAGAGTTTTTAACAACCACGGTGGTTTAAAGGAGGTATTTTCGCCACCAATGCCGCTCGTCCCTCGCCTCCTGTCGGACATGGCTGTCGGGTATGGGCTCTAGACTCCAGCGGAGGGCGTGAAGGTGAGAGCGTCCAGCCTGGCCCCGTTTCTTTTTCTGTTATCTTGTCTAATTTCCTCCACTGGAACAGGTGTGTTGCAGCTGGCACGAGAACCTAAGCGTAGTAGCGTTTTGCATCCAATTAAAAGAGTTAGCAGGCGCGCGCACCACTAACCATGTGTCTCTTCCGGCTGAAAAGCACAACAAAAATGTCAAATATGGGGGTAAAGCGCATGTAATGCACGTCGGGGCCTGTGTAAATAGCCGTGTCCATCCTCTGCTGTCAGGCGGATGCTGGCTGTCAGACTGATGGGAGCTGAAGACACGCCTCTGCCGCACAAGCTGCTGCTCTGAGGCTTGTCCCGCCACAGACACGAGCATTTTTCATTCATAGCTAACCATATTACACATTGTTTTAGCTTGTAAACCACTTTAGCATCTCTATGAGTTTGTAAAGTACGGATTTAATGCTTTGGGAACATGGAATTCTTTTTTGCTTTTCAAAATAAAGCATCTTAGCTTTGTTTTTATTATGTTGGCTGAAATTGATACATGATTTTGGTCGATACAGCCTCTATCCAGGCTTTAAAGTGTCCTGTTAGCATTTTTCCTTTTAAAAATGCAAGTAAAGTATACTTTTATGTATGTGTCATGATATTTCATCAAAAGGTTATCTTGCAATTCACTAAACCTATTCACAAATAATGTAAAGATGGAGCTTTCTTCCAGTTTTATGCCTTTCTGAGAAAACAGAAACATTTAGAAGCTGGGAGACTTTATTTTGAAGGTTCTTTGTGACTTTTAGTGGTGTAAACAGGGTAGAATTGCTCTTCTTTTCAAATAAAAGCATGATGACTTCATTATTGTTGCCTGGAGGTGTGAAATTGAGACACTAGTTGTCCTTTGATGGCATAAGTTTCACAATCTTTTTAAGAGCTAACCCTTTTGTGCGTGTCAGACTGTAAAAAGCTGCCAAAGAATTTTACAAGTTCTGTGGGTCAAAATGAAACTTGAGTGAGTGTAAGTTCGGCGTGTTTTGAGCAGTTTGACGAAGCACCCAAAGGTCAGGGAGGAGATTCGGAGTGTGTAGGCACGCTGAGGTGTTGACAGCATGAAGGATGAGGCGAGGAGAAAGTGGGGCCTTCCCTTATCAGCCAGTCAGAGCATGAAACTGACCCGAGTCTCCCTGCAACACACCAAAATAACCACAGCATCAAACGAAAGCTGCGAAAGTGGTTTGGAAACCACTGACGGTGAGATGCTTTTGGTCAAAATAAGTCACTTATAGCATCAAAACTCGGGTGTCGAACTGGAGTTGCTGTTATGCCAGCTTGCAGATTTTTAGTGTTGGATTTGAAGCAAGGATTACGTTTTGATAACTGAAATCTAAGGAATTAGCTACTAATAATTAGGAGAAGTTTAAAATAATCACTTTATTGTTCACAAACCAAATGAGACAGTGAAAAGATGTAATTTGCTTAGATTAAAGTCCCACTCCGATCATCTTTTGATCTAAAATTATGCTTTTTTTAGCCAAAATCAAACATTTTCAAGGATATAGTTTCCACAAAGCGGCAAAAGCTCATAACCTCTGATTTGGGGCTGTCATCACTCTCCTGCTAGCTTACAGCCCCTCACAACCACAAACTTAGATTAGCGGTGGAACAAAAATGGCGAGCAATATCGAAGTTATGCAACTGTACAGTTGTGAGCCAGACGTCGGCTCGGACAAGGAAAAGGAAGACGTTTATGGATCTATTTGTCTGTAAGTGAATGGAATCGAGCAGGGAGCTTGTGGCACCTGCGTCACACCTCCAAGCTTTTTCCAACATTTTTTGAATAAAAAAATACTCAGAAATACAATTTTAAGCTTAATTTTCTTTATATATATTAGAAATCATCAGAAAAATGACACTAAAACATGCTAAAAACACCTAAAATAATGTTAAAGTTTTACTAAAAGCTAAAAGTGCACCTTGTAACACAATAAATGATCTAAAAAAATGCCAATATTAAATATTGTACATAATTTTAGCAAGGAAAAGTTAAAAGTGCAGAGTTCAGTTTTTCATGGAGAATCAATTATTTCAAATTCATGTTTTATTTCTAATGTTTTTTTAATTATAAACAATAACATAAAAGATGTTCCTGTCATTAATTCTGGCTCCAAAAAGTAAAAGGAAGCTAAATGAAGAGGAGCAGTGGCTTTTTTCGCCAAGGTCATTTCTGGTTTTTGGTGCGAGCAGACTTCCTGTGTGAGTCCTGCCAGCAGGAAGTGGGGTGCCTGCTTAATCAAGCTGAGGTAAACATGCCCTCTGAGGAAAAAGGAGGGAACATTCCTGAGATAGAGGGGGCAGTTTGTGCCAGAGAGTTCAGCCAAATGAAGAGGATCCAAACTTGTTCACATGTAAGAAAGTTAACCTGAAGAGTAAGAAGTTTAAAAAATAAATAAATATCAGAGATGAGATTGAAGTTTTCTTTAAAGTGAAGAAATCTTTGAAAATAAGTGGAGAAAGTCTCCACTCGCTGCAGGATAAAAAGAAATCATCTCTCCTCTTGATGTGCAGATGGTTTCATCACGCGGAGCTCTCTGAAGCAGTCAAAGCACTGATGGTGTGACATGAGGTTCCCAGTTAAGCACTGATGTCGGCGACATCTGTTAACCGCGTGGAATTTCGCACAGATGGAGCGGCGTGTTTGCGCGGAGTCCCTTTAGTGTGTACACACATGGATGTTTGCAGAAGGTGGGTCATGTTTGGGTACACACAGGTAGAGCGCATACAGAAGCTGTTACTGTGTCAGTACGTGCAGGTGCAGAGAAATGCTGAACAAGTACAGGGGAGAGGGAGCTGCAGCGCTGCAGCAAGGACACTGCAGTAAATGCTAACGGGACAGAGCAGATGAAGTGCAAGTTGTCTTTAAAGAATTTGCTTGACAGTCTTTTATCCTCCACTCTCCTCTCCCACCTAATTAACCTCGTTCCCCCCACGTCTCCCAAATAACCTTCTCTTCTCCAACTTCCACACTCAGAGGATGGGCTCAGTGTCTCTGTGCCTGAGGAGATGTCTCTGGGTCGGCTCCTACGGCGTGCCTCCTCCAAGGCATCCGACCTCCTGACGTTTAACCCCGGTGCGGGCGGCTCAGTGTTGCGCCCAGGTCTAGATGGGGAGATCATCTTCTCCAAAAATAACGTTTGCGTGCACCCCGCAGAGCCGCTGCCTGGCCTCGCCGAGCACCACCCAGGTTTGTTCAGACTGATGCACGCTCTTTCAGTATCACGGAATGATTAATTCATATTGATTTTAGGTTAAGACTTGTTGCTGTTTTCTTTTTTTAAATTCATATGTCAGAATTCATCATTAGCTTCCTACTTTTGCTTATTATTCAAACAGGATATATAGTATTTCCTCCTTATTGTTCATAACATGGTATAACTTCCTACAGCAAAGGCGTTTTTCTAAATAAAGCAAATGTCTGTCTTTGTACAATTGTATTTTTTGTTCTTTTTTCAATTTTATATGTCATTTCTTTAATTGTGCACAACATATTTTATTAAAACACTATACAGGTGTGATCCCAAAACTATAAATTTGTTTACATTTTTATTTATTAAACCAAAATTATATCCTGCTTTTTACTCTACAAAACTTCTTGTGTTTGCTTGTTTTTTTTTGACATTTTTAATCACACAGTGGTTTTATCTCTGTACAGGCACTAGCATCAATATTTTGTTTAGGATAAGTTCCTTCTGTCAATCGGAATGTTGGAAATCATGTTATTTTATAGCTTCTTTGATGGTTAATCCTGCATGTACTTTACACATTTTTGTGCAGTAAATAAGGTGGAAATCTTTCAAAAAGGAAGTGTATTCTATTTTTACTCTAATTTCAAGATTTGTTCCATAAATTTGTCGTTCACTCTTCGCTGGATGTCATGCTTTCTGATTCTCCCCATTGCTGCCATCCATATATGATCACTGCACTTTTGATTTCAACAGGGAAACTGTGACTTTGAACACTAATGGTTTCTGGGTAATGTAGTTTATGTCCAATTGAACTATTGTAGGAATATTATCAAAAACTACAAAATTTCTCCGCTTTTCCTTTTTTTGGAAGTCTTTCTTATTGGTTGGTTCCTGTCCCGCTCTTCTCAGAATCCCATTCTGGTCCCATGATTACTCCCATCCCACGAGAGTCCCGTAGTAATCACATGACCCGTTGGATTCCTGTAAAAATGTCAGCCTCATCAGTAGGATGAGGGGTCTTACCTGAGGACCTACACTGGATTAAGCTCATTTCACCCCTGGGAAGTGAATTCTAGTTTCCTACACCCAACCATCCAACCACTTAAACATTTTGGACTGAATAACAATTAAAAAAAAAAAAGAGTTTTAAAAAGTCAAGCAAATCAAGCAATATAGACTTTAGGGTCATTTTTGAAGCGATAAACTGTAATCTAACCATTTATTTTATATATCAATAACAATTCTTTGTTTATGTCTTCATTTCTTTAAAGGTCACGACTCCCCTGTCAGGGTTAACTACCAGTTTGCTCACGTTGTTTGATTAGTTCTTCTTTTGTGCCCTGCAGGTTATCTGTGTGTGCACGTAGAGAAGGATGAGAGTCTTGGGACCACTTTGATTTTGACCTGGGTGCCCAATTCCCGCATCCAGAGGCAGGATGAGGAGGCCCTGCGGTACATCACACCAGAGAGCTCCCCCGTACGCAGGAACGCCCGCCGCAGAGGCCGACGGTACGAAGAGACGTTTGAAGAGGGACAGGCATGCATTAAAACAGATGATACCGACATGCTCCAACATATAAAACAACAGTGTTCACTGAAAAGAGCATTTAAAAAGATATTTGATATTACAACAACGGGATAATTTTATTATTTTGTCTCTCCTTCCTGCTGAATTGAACTCTTCTATTCCAGACCACGCTCTCGACCCCCAGCAGCCCAAGAGGAAGACGAGGATGAGGAGAGGAACGTGTCCCGCAGCACCTCCTTGGAGAGCCAGAGTCTGGCGATCGGGGTTGGGGCCGATTCCTCCTCCCAGCCGCGGCAGCAGCTGCCTTCAGCTGGGGAGGAGGCGGACGAGGGTTCCTGTGAGCTGTCGGACGAAGTGAGTCGAGACAGCACCATGGGGTCGGACTCGGACACCTTCTCCTCCCCGTTCTGCCTGTCGCCAGTTAGCGAGGCCTTGTGTGAGAGCAGCGGCTCTGTCTTCCTGGACAATGAGAGCAGGTCAGTGTTCTGCTGTTGTTTTAAGTTCTGTCATGATCTATTCTGTTACGTTTTCATTCTGCATTGATGTTTAATAGTGTATAAAATCCAATAGAAATGTACAACGTCGGCTGTTTTCACTGCAGCACCCTTGGGGCATCAACCACTATCAAATTAAGATCACTGGAATAAATTGATTTTTTTTCTTTTGTTAACTTGTATTTTTTTTACATTTTTAATGTGTGAGGAGAGTATAATGCAATTTAGGCATTCATAGATGTTGGGGCTATGTATTTTTACTTAGATATTTTTAATTACTTCATACAAAACACAATTCTGAGAAATTCATATATGTTTTGTTAATTATTTCTAAAATTAAAAGCCAGCACCTCTTGTCTCGCTACACATTTTAAATAGTTGAATCAAATGTGTTTTTGTCAAATCAGTTTCCTTTTAGTTAGATATTTTTATTATCACAGACTCCAGGTCCATTTGACACAAAAACCACAAAACAAATAAAAGACTTAAAGAAATAAAAGCATTCATTATAATAAAAGTATAAAAATCTATTAAAAAAAGACTATTATTAACCCGAAAAATTAAAACCATAGCCAACCTAAAAAACGTAAAAGTTTAAAAGAGATGACTACAGTATGCTAAAGCCTATCATTTGAGGACTGGTTTCTAAAAGTGATGTACCTTAGTATATGCTGTTTTTTTTATTATTATTAATTTATCTATAAAAAAAACGTTTTTACTTTCCCCCCTATTTTGCTTTGGATGTTACTGTACTGTCTCAAAGTTGTATAATGATTGATATCTATCACAAACGTAAAAATGTAAAAGTCACTTCATATCATTGGAGCACTTTTTCATGATAATCCTGTAGTTTGTCCACACTATGATTTTTAAAAGTATTTTTATTCATTTTATTTTGTACTTGTTAGTCCAGAGAGGGATTGTTGTTTTAAATGATGCTGGTTATTTTTCCATCACATTTGTCAGTGCTTTTAAAACTGAGTAAAATGAAACTTTACTTGAGTTGAAATCAAGTGGGGAAAAAGGCTTTCTTTAAGCAAAAACAAAAAAAAACGTTATAAAATTAGAAGTGTCATGTATATCCTGTGTCGACCTCGTTTGTCCTACAGGTTCAACAAGTTTACTGACTTCTTTGATCTCTGCAACAGTAGGGTTTAAAGGAAAAAGTAACTTCAACTGACAAAAGGATTAAATAACAGCCATTCAAAAATAATTCAAATGTAACGTGGGCGCCATGTTCTCTTTGAAAGCATATTTACTTTAGATCAATTAAACACCAAAAGTAAAATGGATAATGAGGTGAGTAAAATACAAACAAGCACTTTTAAGATAATTTAAACATTGATAATCTGATGGTAGCGCTGCTGTAGAGCAATGTGGGGATTCGTGTCTTGGTCAAGGACACTTTAACACAAGGTGGAAGCTGAACCTATGACCTTCCAATTAGAAGTCAACAGCTCTACTCTACACCACAACTTCCCCAATTTACATTAAGAGAACAAACGAACAAAACAGTATCAGTGCAGTACAGGTCAGAAAAATGTGTTTTAAACAAGTTTTTTTTTTTTAAATCCAAAAATCAGGCGCACCTCCTGACATGAAGACAGCCATTTTTAGAATGATCACAATAAATCAAATGTTTCACTCAAACACAGAGAAGTCATTATATGGTAGGTGGTAAAAACTCTCAAATTATTGTTTAAACACTTCAGATCCAACTTTTAACTCTAAAATGTTAGGGTTAGGGCTATAAATAAATAAATACTCAGGTTGATTAAGCATGTTAATATATTATTCGTTTTTATTTGTATGTTTCTTATTAAAAATTCTGCATAGATATTCCAATACTAAAAAGGATCTTTGTACTAATTTATGTAGTAATAGAAAATTTGTCTTTTTCTGTCTATTAGAAAAATAATTGATCAAAAAATATATCAGTGACTTTTAGAAATCTGATAAAAATATGCCAATTGTCTAAAAAACAATCATATTCAGTTTCTTTGAACTACCAGAAGGTGGAGCCATAAAGAAAAGAATTGAGGGCACGTGTGTTTACAGTCTGGGGCCGTGTGGGGGCTCCCTGCTCTGCAGCTGAAGGTCTGCAAGGAGTGAAAGCAGGTACATGACTTCAGCAGGGGGGGCATGGAAAATGTGTTCATTTAATTAAAGCAGCTTTGGTAGTTTTTTTTTTTTTTCCAAAATAAGGCCCCAAATCCCTCCAACCTGAAAACCTCTATGTTTCCACAGCTCCTCTCTGAGCCACAGCAGTTGTGTTTGCTGTTTGGACCTCGGAGCTATTAAATTTTATGGCTCCTTTCGTGGTTGTTTCCTCACGCAGCTATTCGGTCTGACATGCTGCCCAAAATGTGTGAGCATGCGTAAGCGTGCGTCAAAGAGGGGAAGTTTTTCAGCAGTTTGAGCCTCTCTGCTGGAAATGAAGGCAGCTTGGCAAAGGCCTCCCAGCTTCTAACCTTTACCTCTTCCTTCATTACTGTGTCTTTCACCAGCTCTCTGGCACCCATATTTATCCTCTCCTTTTTGTCTGATTTTCTCTTCTTCTGGACTCTTCTGCCTCCCATCTCTGTCAGTTTCTTCCTCTTATGGCACCTCTCGGATATCTTTCTCCCCCTCCCTCTTTCCTCTTCTCTTCCTAAAGTCTGTGTGAAGCCCTTTGATTCCCAGTGCTCCCAGGGTTGTTGTGTTGGGCTGAATGTCAGCTCTCCGGATTAGAGGACTGAGCAGAGCGGAGCGGCAGCCAAAACCCTGGAACCCACTCAATCTCTCTTTCTCTCTCGCTTGCTTTAATTGACACTGTTAAGGGGCCAGGAACTGGAAACATGTCACTTGGAATCATTCAAAGAGAAAGAACCGTGTATGGGAGAGTGAGACCGGATGAAAAAGAGGGAAGAGAGAGGAGAGGGTGGGAGAGAGCAGAAAGAAGAAAAAAAGACCTTCAACGATCTTAAAAAGCTTCCTTAAAGTTTAATCTAGTTTATGGAAACGTCCCGATGACATGATTATGACTTTTTAAAGACCCACTCCAATGAAAATCGTGTTTTTAACATGTTTTTGTGGCATTTTTCTAGTTATTGAGGACACATACAAACAAAATAAATCTAAAATTATATTTCAGAGTATTACTTGATAAATCAGGAGCAGAATAAATAATGCAGTTGGAAAAAGCTTGTACCAGTAACTTAGAAGCTACAATAGACGGGCCACAAGCTCCCTTCTCTGCTTTAATTTGATACATCCACTTGTAAACTTACAGATCCACGTACATATCAAAACTGGCTGGATCATCATTTTTGTTGCACCGCTTATGTTAGGTTGAGGGTGAAAGAGGCTGTAAGCTAGCAGGAGAGGGATGATGGGAAATTAGGGAAGGCTTACTCTGTGCCAACAGCTCCCCCTACAACTCAGAGACAAATTTCTCTCTCTCTGCAGAAACTATGTCCTAAAAACAACCCCGGCTTTTTCATTTTGCCTAAAAACAGCAAATTCATAACTAAAAGACAACTGGAAACGGTTTGAAAGTTATCAAAATATGATTGGAGCGGGACTTTAAAGTCTCACTGTAGTTTATGGAACTGTCTGAGTACACAATAATGATTTTTTATATGATTTTTCACAGGAAAAGGACATTTTTTAAGCTAATGTTTTTTTTTAAATTAAGGAGAAAATTTTTAGCCAATATATTTTTCATACACAAAATTGAGTAAAGTTAAATTTCTATAAACTAAGTGTTTATAGAAATGTTTAAATGTTTACTCATACTAGCGGTTTTAAGCTTTTATGGATGGTCTTTCTTTTGCATCAAGGACCACTTTTCAGCATTTACCTACATTGCTTACCCCGCCTCTCTACACTGAGCCTTTCCTTAACTCCTATTCGTCTGTAGAGATTAGCTGGAGGACTTAGAGGTCCCAGGAGGCCTGAAGTTCTTGGTCCTGGTTCTCAGGGTGACCTGGCAGCACTTCCCTCTGGGGTGAAGTGTTATGGAGGGCCTCAGGGTTGTTTGATCTCACCCCGGTCTGGTGGGACGTGCCAGCCACTGTGACCTGACTCTGTCACAACAGCTTGTTTACGGTTGTTCAGTTTAAGCTGTGTGTCTGCAGCCTAATAAACGGAAATAATGGATATTTGTTGATGACATTTTAAACATTTGCTGCATGTTGTTTTTGTGTTTTCTCTACTTTAAATGACAAACACCCCCAACTTTAACATTGCTTATGTCCCTCCAGCCTTGAGTGTGCGCCTTTCTTCCATTCTTCCACTGGTACTCCACTTTGATTTGGGGCAGAAGATTAGAAACAGGAGCAGTAATTTGTCATGTGTCATCTGGAGGCTGTAAAGCTGCTATTTATCAGCCTTGTTATGTTCACATTTGTTAACTAGATCACAATCATCATCATGAATCAACAGAAAAGAGAAATATTAGTTTCAGTAACGATTTAGGATATTTTTACTTTCATTTAAATTGGAGAAAAAAAACACGCAAATGTGTTTAAGTGCGTTTTAATGAGCAGAAAAACTTTATTTAAGCGTCTGTCTCAAATGTCTCTTGAGCTAAATGCTTTGGGACTGCTCAGCTTTAGTGTTTCTAGGGACGTGTTTGAGATTGCATTATGGTCATTAGGCATGGTCCATTCACTCATGTGTGTGTGTGTGTGTGTGTGTGCGCACGTGTGTGTGTGTGGAAAAAAGGGGGGAAAAAAATCCGGAGCATGCCAATGATTGAGAGATTTCCACTGAACAGTTGGTGTTTTTGCTGTGGTGCACTTTGCATATCTGCTTTTGGATTGTGTGTCTGTTTTTCTGTGTTGTTGCATATACTTCCTTCTACTTTTTCAGTTCAATTCAAAAAGTCTTTTAAAAATATCCAGCCATTTTTTCTATCTTTTTAAATACATTTCAAACACTTTAAAGGTTCTGGCTTTTTAATGTATTTGTGTGTGTCCCTAAATACAGAAAAAAGCTGTAATTCTGATAACATCACACAAAATTATCATTTCTACAAATTTGTTAAACTCTAAAAATGCTTTACAGGCATTATCATTAAAAAAAAAAACTATGAATATATCGGTTTTCTTTATTCATTTAGTAAAACCTACACTTTATTATGTCGGTTCTGCTTCATTCTTTACATTTTATGCATTTTTTGTGTTAGAGAAAAGACCAAAAAACAAGCAAAAATCCTCTGGAATCCTCAGGTACGAAGACTCTGAAGAAGAGTCCAACATATTGTGATCACATTTAAATGTTAGGAATCACTTTGGCTGGAGAGTAGAATGAAGAGAGACCTGTATCTACTCTGCATGTGTGCGAGTGTTTTTGTGTGTCTCCTGCTGCAGCAGAGCAACCCTTAGCTCAAGTTTCATTGCTGGGAACAACATACTTGCCATGGGGGAATGACAGGGAAATTGGATGGCGGACAGTGTGATTTGTGTGTGTACAGATTTTCTTTTGCATGTGTGTGTGTGTCCCAAGAAGCCTCTAAGCAATCTTGCTATTCTCAGCCCCTTGACGGAACCGTACTGAGACACAAGACACCAGGGCAGAACTGAGCTGCAGATTTGTCTGCACAATTATTGCTGGGCTGAGCACCACCAGCTATTAATTATTCACGCTCCACATTAAGGAACAACTGTCTGAATTGGAAGCATGAAAAATTTAATTTTTCCACAGTGGGGGATAAACAATTTTTGAAGTCTTTGTGCTTTGATGTCACAGATAATGTGAAATTGTTTCTTTAGCATCAATAATAAATGAATAGATTTTTTTTTTTGTACAGAGAGCTGTGCGAGGAGTCCATGAACCACTCAGCCAGCTCTGCATCGAGTCTGGACAGCCACGCCCCCTCTGAGAGCAGCAGCCAGTTGCAGGGCATGCGGTGGGAAGAGCAGCAGAAGCTGCTGGCTCTGGAGCAGTTATGTGGGGTTTTTAGAGTGGACCTGGGTCACATGAGGTCGCTGAGACTCTTCTTCAGGTCAGCTGAATTCAGTCACAGCCTTCCCACCCTGACTGTTTTGATTCTAGAAAACAATCTGATTGTTGCATTACAGCGATGAGGCATGCACCAGTGGCCAACTAGTAATAGCTAGCAGAGAAAGCCAGTATAAGATCCTCCACTTTCATCATGCGGGTTTGGACAAGCTAGTCGAAGTCTTCCACCAGTGGAAATGCTGCAGAGAGACTCAGCCTAAGGACCAGGTTAGGTTGCAACCTCGCTCTTTATTATGACTTCATTTATATTCAAGTGTCGGCTCCCTTCCAGCACTTGTGTTTTCCACCTCTTATCTCCAGGTTTCAGATGAGAAGTCCTGCATGCAGTTCTCCATTCAGAGGCCCACCCTGCCGTCAGCCGAGACCCACCCGGAGGAGAAGCTTTATCGACGCTTGGATGTCACCTCCTGGCTGCACCACCTCAACCAAGACGGACAGGTGGAGGAGGAGTATAAGCTGCGCAAGGCATGTATCAAGCTCCCTAATGCCAACCACAAATGTAAAATCTTGATCACCTTTTGATCTATTTTAACGTGTTTTTTAATTATTATTATGTTGTTTTTAGCCAACTTTTCTAGGAAATAGTTTCTGCTGTGTCTGGAGTTCATTAGAACCTCTGAGTTGTTGGCAAAACCGTTGGTGCGGAGTAAGCCTGCACCCATTTCCCATCATCCGTTGGTTCACAGTTTCTCCTGCTAGCTTACAGCCCCTCACAAGCCCAACATAACATTACCAGCAAAAAAACATGGCGAGTGTTATCGGAGATCCCACTGTAGGGTTTTGAGCCAGATTCATGTTCAGATGAGGAAAACGAAGACATAAATGAATCTAGTCGTCTACAAGTGGCTCGCTTGTGGCTCGCAGAGCATATTTTCTACTTCACAATCTCTTTTTCCGTTGGCATTTTTTCCTCCGCTCCTGATTAACAATGATTTGATTAAAGAAACACACAGAAATGAAGATGTAAGCTTAATTATCTTTATATATGTCCTTCGTTGTGAGAAAAGTGCTACAAGAACATGTTAAAAACTAAAAAGATGCAGTTCCTCAAAAGACCACTAGAGGATAATGTCAAAACAAAGCAATTTCCCATTGACTCAGATGTAAGAAAGTCCAACCTTGCACCCAAAATGAACGTACTGCCTCTTTTTACATTTATTGCTTTGTTCTTGTGTGTGTGTCAGGTTTGATTTGACTTGTCCCGCTCAATCACCTTTTCTGGTACTCTAGTTGAGGAAGGCGGAGCAAACTGGGGTCATTGTCCCAATTACACTAAGGCCTTATTTCTGAATCCTGTGGATAACGACTGATGAGTTTATGTGAATGGCTTGTATGACTGCATGTTTGAACAGTCCAGAGGAAGACGTAAGGAAAAATAAATAATTAACATCCATAACCGCTTGGTTCTTCGTGCAGGCACATGTTCTTGCATCTCAATCACGCTCTCTGAAAGTCATTTTGAAAGTCAGCTCCTCAGTGTTTATCTCTCAGTTTTAATCAGCGCCCATTTCTGTCAAAAATGTGAAGGTTGGTCTTCCCCAGTTTCTCACTGTGACTCATCTGACTTCTTCTGAATTGACTCAGTTGATGGTTTCTTGTCTTATTCAAATGACTCTGGCAGTTAGACGTGTTCTCAGTAAACACAACAATGCAGAAACGGAAGACTTTTTTTTCCTGAAAGTGCTTATCAAAATGTTTTTTGTCTTGTGCAACAATTAGAAAAACAGGAAGATCTTTAATCTGCTGCAGTTTAGAGATAGAGAGCAGATGGTTCCACATAGACAGCTGTCTTGTTTGCATACAGAAGTTCTCACATCCATCATGCCCCCCATTTGCCCTCTAAATGTCAGAAAATGCTCCCTTTGTGCTTTATCATGTTTGTTCACCTCCCTTTCCTCTCCAGGCCATCTTTTTCGGCGGCATCGACCCATCAATCCGTGGCGAGGTGTGGCCCTTCCTGCTGCACTACTACAGCTACGATTCCACCTCTCAGGAGAGGGAGGCCTGGAGGTTGCAGAAACGCGCCGAATATTACGACATCCAGCAGAGGAGGTGGGCTAGGGAGGAGATTTTATTTTATTTTGTATTTAAGTTAACTTGATGCAGCAGAAAGGGGTGTGCTCAGCTCTGTCCAACAGCGGCTAATCTGTCACGCGGCCGCAGCGCTGGCTGCCAAATGCTCAGTCAGTCAAACATTAAACCATATGCGAGTGTGTTGTGGCTTCTCATAGCAGCCGCTGAGCAATCAATAGGCACAATCAGGGAAGTGTTAAGGGGAGGAGCTGGGTGTGATATAAAAGGTCTCTGGAGAAAAAACATGTCACCACTTATCAGATCATACCGTCTTCTCAGGGAGAGAAAAAAAATCCAGCTCTGGTATGCGCAGGCTGTAAATAGATCCTTGAATTTGTATTTGATTCCGCCCTGTCATCAAACTGTTAAGTGTGCAGATATTTTCATGTGTTCTTCAGCTCTGTCTGTAATGAATCTAATAATTGGACAGGTTTCATGCATCTGGCCCATTAACGCTTCGAGTACAGCAGCAGGTCTTATCCAAGTACAGCAATTAGAGCCCTTGTTCTGACTCTGATGTGTATTCCTTTAAAGACCCTTCAACTACAGCAGCCTCCAGGGCCACTAGTTGATCATTAGGAGAAAGGAAACATTTCACTGGTTTTGCTCCTTGCCCCCGAACCTCGTGTCCTTCACTTCGTTTAGATAACTGGGCAGCAAATAGAAACCAGAGGCTTTTTAATCCAAAGCCTAATATTTATTGAAACATACATGAAAGTGAAATGAAAGTCTAATAATTTAAATACTCAGACATATAATATAATAATCCTTTGCGTTTCTGAGTGAGTGAGTGACTTTTAAAGGGTTTCTATTCATTAGCTTATATTTGATGAAGAAAGATTATTATTGGCTGACAAATACTCCATTTATTTTAACCCAAAATTGTTGATAAAGTCATATATTAAAGTGGTATTCTAAAATTAGATCTCATTTAAAAAATGCACTTTTGTGTGTACTTATGCCACTTTTGAATTATTTTAAAGAGAAAATATGTAACTCCTCTAATTTTTATCATTTGTTCAGCTTCAGAGGTTTCTTATGTCATGGATGTTTCCTTTCTCAACAGCATTACTTTAGAAGCACATTTAAGTTGACATTTGGTTTCTTCATTTTGAACTATTTGTGATTAGATTGATGTCTCTTTTTCCACAGAAAGGACAGTTTCAGGTTCATCTTTCAGGCTGATTGTCTTTTCATGTTTGGTCAGCGTCAGAAAGCTTCTCGGCTCCAAAGCCGCACATTTCCACCCTTGATCAGTTTTCGAGCTATCCAGACGTATAGTTTTGAGCCAGATTCCAGCTTGGACGAGGAAAACAAAGATGTTCATAGATTTATTTGTCTGCAAGTGGATGCATCACAGTGGATTTTCCACTTAACAAATACAATCGTATTTTGTCTGCATTTTTTCCTCCCCTGCTGTTTCACAACAATTTAAATAAAGAAATATTCAGAAATATAATTTTGAGCTCATTTTAAAAAAAAATATATCACCTCAATCATCAGAAAAATGCCACAAGAACTTGTTAAAAACCCCTAAAACACAAATTTTATGGAAGTTCTTACAATTGTGCCACCATTTATATTACTTTTAAGTCTTTTAAAAACATTGTTTTGAAAAATCTTTTGTTATTTCTCTTTAATAGAAAGTGTCTCCCCACAAACCTGCCAAGCTTTGCTTCAAAAAGAAGATGATTTAAGCTTCATTTGTGCTATTTTAATGTTGCACTGTTGAGTTATTTAAGGAAATTAAGGAAAGTATTTAGTTCTGTCACTATTTATAGGTAATGGGATGTATTTATACCATAGTCTTGCTTTTGCCATAAAAATGTTAAATGCTAAAAACATTTTCTAAACTCTTGAGCGTCTCTCTATTGGGATAAAGAAGTGTAGAACGGTGGCTGGGGAGAGTCCGGAGACACAAACAGTACAGAAACTAAACAGTTGCATGGCGTTGCATCAGGTGTGTGTGCATTATTCCTAGTGGGGGCTCATGGAAAACAAACAATGTTAATTAAATCCCCTCTGCTTGTTAGGACTTGAATACATTAGTGCCACACACAGACTACATAGTTAATGTAGGCCTTATCATCTAGAGGGACTGATGGGGGCTTTAAGCTTGTGGTGTTATTCTCACTGGAGCACTCGAGACCACAGTTTGCCCACCCCCACATTTTTGGTGCATTTGTGGCTAATTGTAGGGAGTTTATAGCAAAGAAACGTTTACTGCACATGTCTACAGTGCTGGATAGAAATAACAGGAGGGATTTAATTTTGGTTTGTATTAATTAGGAAGAAGAAACTTTTGTCTCCTTTTTAATAATTCTGCTTTATTCCTTAGATTGTCTATGAGCCCAGAAGAGCACAGCGAGTTCTGGAGGAAAGTCCAGTTCACCGTGGATAAAGATGTGGTCAGAACAGACCGGAGCAACCAGTTCTTCAGAGGAGAGAATAACCAGAATGTGGAGATTATGAGGTCTGACAAGATCCTTTTTTTGTTCTTTCTTTGTCTAACCCAATCTCTTTCTCTTGTAGCATCTCTCAGGCCGTCCTTATCACTCTCCCCGCTCAGCTGAATGTACGCTCGTACCTTCAGTATTCATTTCATATTCTGAACCCTGGGGGAGCTGCAAATGAGTTTCATGCTTTATTGACTCTGACTAAGCCGTTTGAGCACTTTCTGGCGCATACTCAGAGCTAATGGCTTCCTAAACGAGGTGCAAGAGGATTTAAATAGCATATTAGTTTAGCGACTCTCATGGAGACGCCAGGTATTTGTCTTGAAATGATGCCTTACATTATGTTTGAGGTGTGGTGATACCAGAGCTGCAAATGTCCACTTATCTCGTCCTCAGAGTCACGTCCTCTGAGGAATGTGTGTCTTTTACTCCAAACTTCTTCACATCCTCACACCATGAAAATATACTCATTTTCTTTTAGGTCGATGCATAAAAGCAGCCTCGGAAGTTTTTCATCAAAGTGTTTAAAAAAAAGAAAAGAAGGGAAAAACTGATTAATTAGCTCCCTGGTTACCGGAGGAGTTGGCATAGCAACTGTAAAAGCAGATTGCTTTGTTTTTCTGGGCATCACCAGTGATGCTGAAATAGATGTTGGCTGTCTCAGACTGTTTGGGTGGGACCCCACTTTTCAAGAGTCTTGGCTGAAACAAAAGATTCCCCAAAGAACTTATATATTTATGAAGTTATTTTTTTAAGGTGTAGCCGCCGTACTAAGATGCCCGTGACTGTTCTCCCCCCAGGCGGATTCTGCTCAACTATGCAGTGTTTAATCCTGACATGGGTTACTGCCAGGGCATGTCTGACCTGGTGGCCCCCCTCCTCACAGAGATCCAGGATGAAAGCGACACCTTCTGGTGCTTTGTCGGCCTCATGGAGAACACCATCTTCATCAGCTCGCCAAGAGACGAGGACATGGAGCGGCAGCTGGTAGGAGGATTTACTCCGAAATGCTTACTGTATTCAAAAATACCACGACTTGCTTCTGACTCCTCAAAGATTGCATCTGTGGGGGCTTTTTGCATCACTTCTGTAGAGTGAAGAAATCCATGACCTAGCAGGAACACTCAATGTGTGCTTACCGTATTATGAAACTGTCTCCTTTATACTTTAGCTTCAATTTTGAAAGATTTTTATCCTCATTTACAGCTATTGCGAAAAAAGTTTACATAATTAGGGTTAAAACAAATTATTTTTCTTTCTTGTTGTCTGGTATTGATAAAAAATAAGTTGTGTAAACTTGTTTCTCTGAAGCAATAATTGAATAAGATGGTCTGTGGAAAGCTCTCAACAGCACATTTGCTGAACATATAGCAAGATAATAAGAAAAACATGAGTCGTGTCAGAACTGAAGGAAAAACACCTTTTATCCGCAGATGTACCTGCGGGAGCTGCTGCGCCTCATGCTGCCGCGTTTTCACCAGCACCTCACCAGGCTCGGCGAGGACGGCCTCCAGCTGCTCTTCTGCCATCGCTGGATCTTGCTCTGCTTTAAACGAGAGTTTCCCGACACGGAGGCCATGCGCATGTGGGAGGCCTGCTGGGCACATTACCAGGTCAGGCCAAAGTCCCAGCTGCTGCACACTCACACATGACCTGAAAATGCTGTTCAGTGTACGACTGCCACCAACAGTTATTTTAATAGTCGACTAATCACAGATTATTTTTTTGATTAGTTGACTAGTTGGGTCATGCGTAAACTGGATGTAAAACACACATTTTAACCATCATTAACTTGACTCTATAAACTGTATATTCCAAACTGTACGATGCTCTAGTTCATAGCCAGGAAAATGAGCATTTCTAAATGTCTTGCAGAAAGTCTTAATCTCTTTTGACAGCAGATGTTCCCTTCAGCAGAGACATTTTGCTCCGATAGAGTAGAGTTTACAGGGATGCACAGAAAATATTTAGCTAAAATGTTTGCGCTAATGTTAGCAATGATCCCTCTTCAGTGAGATCATACTCAATCTCAATGTGCTTCCTCTTCAAGTGCTCATCCATCGCCATAGTGCTGCCATGGAACACAAGTTCTATCTTGTAGATATTGCATTGGACACTTAAGTCTTTGATTTTTTATGTTTCCCACTTTCAAGCTCTGTTGGCGTGTTATAGTTTTCAAGCCTTCCTATAACTTCCTGTGACATAACTACTGATCCAGATTAGCACTACTGCGCATGTAAGACAATGGCAGACGCAGCTGATCAGCTAAACAGCTAATCAACTATTAAATTAAAAAATCCACTATTTTAATAGTCAACATAGTCGTGACTAATCGTGGCAGCCCTAGTTCACTGTTCAACTTCTAAGTGAATAAGAGAGCAGATTTTGAAATGATGTTTTTAACTCATTCTCAATAAAAACGTCTTTTCTGGGGACCTGTCACTGTTCACCTCTGTAATCCTGTGAAATGGCTGTAGAATCTGCTCTTAGTCTTGAAGGGATTACATTCCCTACATTAGTGCTGATTTAACTTAAACTCGCACATTTTTCACATTCCAGCAGCTTGTTGGCTCCAATAAAAATAAACTGCATATTAAATTATGCAGGACTTGACTTACACAGGGTAGCAACTACATCAAAAATCCAAAGTCGCTGAGAGACCGACGCTGGGCCCGGTTATTGTGTGACGCGATAAACAAAGGGACTTGAATTGGGTCATACTTTGAGCCTTTAATTAATGGCAAAAAAGGTAATTGAAACAACTTAGGATGACTGGTTTATTGTAAGCAAAGTAAAAGGCACAAAAAATGGGCAAAAATCAACAACAAAATCAACAGGTAAGTTATAGGAACAAAAGAAAATGTCTCCGCCCACAAACATGTGATCCACCTGCTCAATATGACCCCAAACAGTACAATTATAATACAAAACAATATTCATTCACCTTAATATATAAACAACAGTTTGATTCATGGCTACTACACACAGATACTTGCTTCATCCTCCACAGTAGCAATGGTCTTTATCAGGCTCCAGTCAAACCTGTTATGCACTCTGAGGTCAGTCCGCTCGTCTCTGAGAGGGAGACTCAAATATCATTGTCTTTGTTTGGGCCATCTGCTCCGACTGTTCAGATCTTCATCCACAGGTGCTGATAGAGCAGATACTGTGTGTTAAAGCTGGCTTTAAACCAAACAAGCTCTAACCCAGAATTTCTGATTGGTTTCGGATTTTTCTGTGGAATAGAGATCATGCAGTAAAATGTTGCATCCACTTGTTCTCTATCTCATGTTTTACATCCCCCCTGTGTGCCTTCATGCTGTTAACAAAAAATACTGAATCACTTTTGAATTGAAACTAGTTTTAATGCCTCCGTTTGAGGGCGGTGCTTGAAAATAGTTTCATTTTACTGCTCATAAAATGCAATATCAATAAAGTGTTTCAGTTTTCAGAAGCCCTCAGTTTAAGTTAATGTTTAAACCTCCACTTTATCGTTCCTCCTCTCTGTTGGCTCATTGTTTTCTTGGGCGGCCGTGCAGCTAGCTGCAGAGAAATGCAAACATGAAATTTGCTGATCTTCCTGCATTCGTCCCTTACCTCCCAGGCCTCTCCTTTCTTCTTTGCAGACGGATTACTTCCACTTGTTCTTGTGCGTGGCCATCATTGTTCTCTATGGGGAGGATGTGACGGAGCAGCAGCTCGCTACCGACCAAATGCTGCTCCACTTCAGCAACCTCTCTATGCACATGAATGGAGAGCTGGTGCTGCGGAAGGTAATCGTCCCTTCTTGCTACACTTAAATAATCTACATGCAGCCGCCATGAGGGTTTATACTCTGCGTTTTTGTCTCTTCTCGGTGCTGCATCAACTACAGAAATTGGGGTTTTGTAACATGCAGCTGTTGTGGGTTTATCGTTAAAATTTCAGCATCACTTAGTTTACACGTTCAGCTACATTCACACCGTCCTTGTCAACACACGTTCAAGCAGCCACTTCCAATGAAAAGTCTATGTAAACTTGTGTAAAGGCTCTTGTGTTACATGTAGCTACACACAACAGTTTTAGGGCTCTATACACAAATGTGTGGCTTTAAAGTTAAACCAGGTTAAACTTTGACCAATCAGAGACTCTGATTTGGTAGTGATGTATGGATGGCGTCCCTTTTAATTCACAAAAGTGCTAACCATTTAAAAGTTGATCACGGAGGAGAAATTAATAATTGTGGTTTGTGCCAGGCTGGAATTATATGACACAATTTCACATTCGTGCCCAACTCCTCATAAATGGATGTTTTGTTAGGGCCCCCGCCGCGCCACTTTTTGACGTTTTGGGTGTCCCAAACTCCTCATTTTTGATGTGCTGGCTGTTCCCATTAAATCATGTGTCTCCAACCCTCAGGACATGGTACCAGACGGGAGAACGGACGCGGAACCAGAACTGCTTTGTGTCCTGAGGGTTGGGGACCCCTGATTAGCATAGCATTTTTTCCTTGTCTGTGGCCCACTACCATGTGGCCCTGGAACCGGTACTGGTTCATGACCCGGAGGTAGGGGACCTCTGATTTAATGAGAATAACCAAGATGTTAAAAAGTGGCGTGTAGGGTGCCCAACCATACGTCCATATGTGACGAGTTGGGAGTAAGAATCTGTTGAACTCCAAGTCTTTCATATATCGGAATAGAGCTGTGAAAGAAAAAGTCTGGAACAAGATTGACAAGATTTTCACCACTTTGACATTTTGAATAAAGTGTAGATGATGCTAGTAAACCGTAAAAAAAGAAGAAGCCTCTCCCTGCTTATCCAGTGTGAACACCCTGCTTTCAAGAATGTGTGTCACATGCGCGGTGTGTCCGTAGCTCTAAGGTTGACAGGGTGCACCGCTGACACAAACTGTCCTTTGTATTCTTTTTACCAGGCGACACGTTTATTGATCAATTTAACGGTCTGCCGTGCTGTGTTTGCGTTCGCTCTCACCCTGTTCCTCCAGGCTCGCAGTCTTCTCTACCAGTTCCGCCTCCTTCCCAGGATCCCATGCAGCCTGCATGACCTTTGTAAACTGTGCGGCCCGGGGATGTGGGACAGCCGCTACATCCCCACCGTGGAGTGTTCGGGGGAACACCCGGACTCACAGAGCTGCCCCTATGGAGGCACGTCTACCCCACAGCCCTCCTCGCCCTCCCCATCATCCTCGCCAAACTCGACCCCCACGCCTCTTCTGGAAGGAAAGAGAGGCTTCAAAAAGAGGGACGTTTTCACCTTCCGGAAACAGTCCTGAGGTGGACTGCTGATTCTCCTGCAGCTGATTTTTTTTCTTTGCTTAATCAGGATTCTTCTGTCTTTATGTGGTGCAATGTTGAACACTGCCTTACCAGAATGTTGTTTTCAGCGTTCTGTATCACATGAATCTGGGATGGAGACGGTTTGCTGCCAGACAACGGAGAAGCTGCTTTCCTCACTGAGCAGAACTGACAATCACCAGCGACTGTGTCGGTCTGAGCTTCTTCAAGTTCAGGGCTGCTGCTGCTGGCTTGGCATTCTTCCACGGGCTTTGTGGGCAGGGGGTCACACCGGGGTCTGAGGCAAGTGGGAGGAATTCTTGCAGACTCTGATTCAGGGTCAAAAGACTTGAACTTAACCTTTTGTGCGCTCACAGTGGAATGTTTGTGTGAAAATCAAGTTATTTGTGCACATCTGAAAGTCTGAGCAGGAAGTTTTGACATGAAATCCCAAATTTTGACAAGAACAAAGAGGAGTTATTCTATAGCAGTCATTGTCATTTCCTCCTAAAACAAGTAAATACCTGCCATTTTGTCACCAAACAAATATTTAGCAATATTATATTCTTGCATGATAAATTCTTTTTACATATAAAGGGCACATCATATTATTGTTGAAAAATACTGAAAAGCAGAGCTGTTTGTGCGAGTGTGGCACCTGCTTTTCGATAGGGCTGCAAATATTTCCTCATTAGGCAATAAGGGAAAATCCTTCTAATTTGTTAAGATTTTTATTTGATTATGTTAGAGAGAAATTAGCTTTTGAGGCAAAGATTGTAAAATCTTAGATGTCTCTGATCATGTTTTCATTCCAGATGTCAAGCTGGTGTCTTTTTTTATTTATTTTTTACTCATTTCAATGTTTGAATCAGTGACTAAAATCAAACACGTTTTCCTCTCATCACAGGCATCTACTGTTAATCCTTGAGATTCTTTAGTCTGAACGTGACCCGAACAGATCCCTGAACATCTGGCGAGCTGGAAGGCTTCATAATTCCTCTTTTATTATAGCAGGCATCTTGAGGAGAATCCAGGGGGAGGAAAATAAAGATGCAGGACCCCTGTTTAAGTATTTATGCTTCATGCAGAAGATCGCCTATATTGTAATGTTGCCTCAGGTGTGTTTTTCCACTGGGAGTCCCAGTAACTTTTGCTTCTCTTTCTCAGCTATCATGATGACAAACAGGTGTAGGAATGAAACCAAAAAAAAAGAGCTAATGATGAAAAAAAAATATGCAGTGTGTTTTCATCTCATGGATTAATTTCCATTAAGATCACATTGTTTACACAAACACAAGTCACACTTTGTTTAAAGGGTTGAGTTGTGATCACGAATGTACTGTTTCTGTTCAGCTCTGAATGTTTTACTGTACACCTCACAGGAAGAAACTTACTATAAGCATTAATAAAAACAGCACTAATGAACCACCGTTTGGCTTTCATGAACCACGTATTCCATATTTCACAAAATAATAACTATGAGGTAAAAGGTTTTTTATTGTTTTGTGATTGAAAACCATTTTTTCACACTCGCAAAATGTCTCAAATTTGTGGTGCATTTCATGAAAATAAAAAACGAAATGTTGGCAGAGAATGTGGGTTAAAACAAAAAGATAGATAACATGTCTTGAGATTTTCCATCTGATTACCACGAGTCTAGATTGGTGCTTTCAGCACACTGAACAAGCAAAGCTTGGCGAGCAAAGGCCAGCGATGACGCCAGCATGAAGATAGAGGCAGTGAGACAAAGCTAATGTTTGCAAAATAAAAGAAATGTCCACAGATCAGCTGCAGTCTGTAAACAGGAGGAACCAAAGCAGGATCTTGATTATTAGTGTTCAGCTCGAGATGCAGATTCTATAACATAGCACATATTCATAATACTTTTGTTGAGTACTTTTTAGAATATTCCAAAAGCTTTTATCAAAGGATTTTCATGTGTTTAAGTGCAATAATTGCAATTTATTTGATAAAATTCATGAAGATAAAACAGTTGCTTTTAAAATGAACGCATGTTAAAAACAAAAACCATAAAAGCAAATCTGCAAAATTCATTATTCTCAAAGATTTCTTTAATTTGGTGCTGCCTACTTGTTTAATTTGAGAAAAAAGTTTACTCTAAATGTCATTTAATAAATGTAATTGTACAGTAATCAGCAGCTACCTTGATCAAGATTAAAACAAAGAATTAAGTGTAATAGCAGTTTAAATAAAACAAAACGAGATTTAATCCAAAAATAAAATGCTTTATTGTTGTTTCATTGCTTTTCTCTGTCAGTTTGATATAAACTCAGAAAATTATAGAAGAAAAAACTCAAAAATAACCTAAAAAACTCTTCTTTTTTCTGTCAGATGCTTTGTTTTCTGGAGAACACCTACAAGATTTTCAAGTCTCAAAATGCATACTAACCTTCATCAAACCTATTTTCCACCAAAGATGTAGGAAAACAAAGTGTCTGAAGTCTCAATGTGTGTTTGCAACTTACTGTCAGCTTAGCGCCAGTGATCCTATCCTCTTTTATCCAACACACAACCTGATATTATCTGCGACAATGAATGTTTTCTTGTTTCCTCAGGCATTACTCTCAGAACAGTTCTCATCTTCTGCCTCAAATAGGATTAAAGCTGGACATGGCTTTGATTCAACCAGCCGTTTATTCTCTTCAGGTGTTCCCTTCTTGTGGGAAAATGGAATTTTTCTTTTAGCTGGTTTGTTACAGTTTGTTCACAAACACCGACTCCTGTTTTGGCTCATTGGTTGCAGCACCTAATGTGTGGAAAAAGAAAGTCCCTTTGAAGGAGCTTTGTAATCCTTTCAGCTGACAGCTCTCTTGCTTTGGGCTTGTTTCCTGACAATCAGCTTGATGCTCAGGTCTTCAGAAAGGATCATTTGCATATCGTGCCCATATTTTTTTTTATAAAATAAAAGGCCAATTATAGGATGATTCAGCTGTTGTTTAGCAAACTGGTAAAGTTCTGCTTTTGCACAGATTTGTGTTTATAATTGTTTAAATTAATATTCTTCAAGAACCATTTATGTCTTCCAAAGACAATAAGTTTGCCAAAAAAAATGTCATATTAGGAGAAAGTTATACGAATTCTTTGCAAATCAAGAGAATAACTATTAAATCACAGTAGCAGTAAGACAAGCAAACATCTATTTCATCCTGAATCCTGACAAATCAACATTTCTGCAGAGGGGGTCCAGGCTTCTTTTAATGTGTTCCTCTTTATTTTTTTCCTTTGTAGCTTCCTTCCTCTCTGTGAAGATGAAAGAGAATAGGTGTGAACTCTGCCTCCGAGCTGCATGTGCATTCCAGTTTTCTAACTAGAAATGCACCGTCTCTCGTGAGAAAGTCTGCAGGGGCAGAAGGTGTTTTTCCCAGAGTTTAACCCCAAACGATCGAGTTCAGCCTTATCAGCCGGGGCTGTTTGTTGTGGCTGTTTGTCAGTGCATGTGATGGTAGTGATCAACTGTCACCGGCAGCTGTACAGAGCGAACCCCCCCCCACCACCACCACCACCACTTCAGCGTTTTTTGAAAATTAAAGAAAATGGTCTTTACGACACAAACCCTGGGGATGTTTTCCTTCCCGTTCCTCCTGGTCTTTTTACGGCATTCCTGCTCACATGTATGGAGTTCACAGAGATCACCGGCAGTCCTAATTCGCTGTGGTCAAGTGTGCACAGAAGGTGTAATTGCTGTGCCATCCAGAAACCTGCTGCTTGTGATGTGAGAGGCCTGCCTGCCTGCAATTACGACCCATTAGCCCCTGATTGATAGCTTCTCTCAGGGCTAATGTATTTCTATTACAGAAAACAAGGTAAAGAGAATATCAGAATACATATATAAATGAATAAAATGCCACTTCTCATTACTCCTTTTTTTTTTGCCTCTTTTGTGTCATTACAGTTTTTTCAATCCTCAACAGAAGCCATATTTGCTGCAGTGGAGGTGGAGGCGTTACTCTTACACTATTGGGTTGTGCACGTCTTACTTTCTTTTTTTGCATTATCGTGATTGATACGATCTGTGGTTTAACAGTAAAGTAAGTGAATGGGTGCACATGAAATGATATGCCAAACCTGTTGCATTTAGGGTGTCGTAACCTTTCATTGCTTACCTTCAGTATCAGCAGCGCACTCACTATCAGCGACTTACGCAAAACACTTGGAGTACGGAGTACTACTCAAACATCCCTGCTCTGTCCCCTTTTGCATATATACTAAAACCCTGCCTGAGTTTTCATGTGCCTCTACTTTTTTTTTTCCTCTCAGCCGCTCTTCCATCCATCAAACACTCCCATTGTTGAAATACAACCCCCACCTCCCCCCCTTCGTCCTACGGTCTCCGGTTTCCTCTGCAACTGACTGGGTGACAGTGTGGGGCCGGGGCAAAGCCGGCACCCAATGTTGTGTTATTACCCTCTAATTATCAATTACAGGGCTCGGCTTCCACACCTGGAGCAGGCCAGGCTGGGAATGAGCTTAGCCCATTAGGATGGACCCCCGACTGGGCTGTTTATAGAGGGGGCAGGGCTTCACCCTCTGAAGGTGTTAATGGGCCTTTCAGGGTTACAGTCAGCAAGCGGATCCATAGGGTGTCTGCTAACAGAGAGGCTCCATTCACAACGAAATGTTGCTGCAAGTGTGCCGTCACTCCAGGAGGAGGCTTTATAGTGTCTGGTTTGGTGTTGGGCGTCCTGACCTGACAAGGACAATTTCAAAACAGTGGGATGTGACTAAAAAGTTTTCTGTATGTTAAAGATTTGTTGATCTTTAAATTAATTAAGCTTTATTTCTATGGCACAGAAGCGCGTTAGAAAAAAAATGAAAGATTAAAAAAAAAAGTTAAAAATTAAACTCAGAACAACAATTTTGAGATCATAACCAATGAGATGAGATAAGAATTCAAGTTGAAATAATCTCTTTTGGACTCATCAGTTTTGATTTAAACTTCAAAAACAACCAATTGAGGAAAAACTTTGACCGGGGCGGGGCTGCTCTGCTCAGCTCCAAAAGCCACGCCCCCTCAGAGGAGATTTTGGAAACATCAACATGAAAAATGGCTTTTTAAGACATTTAGATTGTGGGATTTTTGGTTAAAAACTTCATAATCATAGTTAAAACACTACTGGGAACGTTCTTTTAAAACAAAAAAAAGAAAAAATTAGTAGTGACCAAATGAAAACAACACATTCGCAAAAGAGACAAAAACATTTGCAAACAATTCCTTAAAAATAAAGATATGAGGCAAATAATAGATAACAAACCTGTTCTTTCTTGTTTGGGGGGTTTATTAGCTGAGCTGTCATGCGTGATGCATTATCACTAATAATGAATTTCCTTGTAAAACCTCAGAACAGGTTTTTCCCAAAAGTGAAACTGCAGGAATATTTTTTCATTCTCTAAATTTAGGAATACTGTAAATTAAGAAAATGATTCCTAGATAATTCCACCAATACTACTCAGTCATGTTGAGATTCACTTATATTTTTTACTACATAATAATTTTAATGTAAATTGGTGATGAAAATATAAATCTTTTAATGCTTTTTCCATGTAAATGTGGACGATGATATCAAGCTCTTTCATGCAGAAGGTTTTCTTTCTTGTTGCCAAGTGAAATTTCTTGTCAGATTTTGAATTAGTTGTTGTGCTGTGAAAGTGCTTATCTTTTTAATGTCATTCTTCACCTTTTATTCACGCGGTGCCATGAAAAAGTATAGAACTGAAGGGGTTTCCTGTTGTGCACAGAAGCCATCCTTTGCAGTTTATCAGGTGTGATGGAGGACACAGCATTGATCTGCGCTCATCCTCCACTATCTTCTCTCTATTCAAGCACAAGGATGCGCACAGGGAGATTTATTTTCTCCCGTGAATGCAAAATAGATTGGTTTGGCCTTGTTATTACTATAGACAAGCTTTCAAGCATGTCTCGTCCACGCTCTATTCTACTATTATTGTCATTCAGGTGAAGGAGTCAGCTTGTGGCAGCCGTGCACTGCATCATACAGAAGATTGAAATGAAAATGAGGCATCTCTGAAAATAGCTGTGGGGGGGAGGGAGGATTGGGGGTTGGCGAGGTGGCGTGCGCTGACTTTCTGTGGATTTTAGAGCGTTGTGCTTGCTGGAATTCGGCACATCTAGCATGTGTGCCATGCTCCCTCTGCCACAGGTGCTACAAAGGTGGCTACGGCAAGCTGGAGGGGTCAGAAGCTGTTAGACAAAACTCTGGCTACGTCTGAATTCCTTCACTACTCACTGTATAGTGCGTTTGACATTTTATAAATCTACAATTCCAAATCGTCTTTGCAAAAAACTAGTGTGCATTGATGTTCATTCCATTAGAGAATATAGACCACAATGCATTGCGTTTGAACAGTTTTTGAAAAAAAAGTGTTTGAATGTAATTTTTTTTAACAAACTATCCACATTTTAATCCTCAAAACACAGTAAACAGATGTCATAAAATGTTCATATTGATTAGATTTTCTCTTTGTGAAATTGGTGACAACATATCTGCCGTTTAGAAAAAAAGAATAAATTAGTAAGCATGGTGCTTTTAAATTAAGGCACTATATAGCCCTGCACTACTTAGGGATTAAGGTGGAAATTTGGATATAGCCACAGTCTGAAACGACATTTCAAAAGGCGCATTTCCTCACAATTTTTGACCCTCCTGGCTTGCCACAGTAGAGCAAAGGTCAGTCCTTGTGAAACATGGTTTTGTTTTGGGTGCATGTTTTGTTTCTCCTCCCACACTTGAGCTTCCCTCATGGAGTGTGTTTGGAGGGGGGGAGCAGGACAAAAAAGGAAATTAAACGCTAAGACGGCTATACTAGTGTCCCTTTATGAAAACAAGAATAGTAATCCTTCCAGTTTTGCCCTTAAGATGATTTTTTTGATTCTTTAGTCCAAACTAGTCCCTCATTTATAAAGATAATTCCCCCCTTGATTCTTTTTAAGTAATAAGCTATATTTTTTTCTCCTATTTTTTCTTGGCATCTGAGTAATCACGTCCAGGCTCTGAACGACACTGTTTATACACAAAGTTTGGGGCCATGAGTCATCCTGACAACCATTAGCCGTGTTGCCATGATGCGTCCGCAGGAGTGCATTAAACCTCCCTGCTGTCCCTGCTGTGCTTCCCTGGGATATGAGCTCTGACGCAAGCGGCGGTCTCTGTTGAGCAGCCATGCAGGTAAATAAACTGGTGATTGTGTGCTGAGGGAGGACAGGCCTGCTCAGGCTGAAGAGCCTGCAGAGCACTGATCAGGAACCACTCTCGTGTTTTTCTGTGGCCTGACTCCGGCCTCACCACCAGCTCGGCATCAATCTTTAATACAAAGCGTATTAGGTTCCACATCCACTAGAGAAGTTGATTTAGTAGCACCCATGCTTGATGTAATTTGTTTAAATCTAACACTAAAAGACGTAAAAAAAACCTGTTTCTTCTACATGTGTCTCAGTCTCCACACTGTCTAACAGATGTGTTTGTGCACTTTAGCTGAATATTAATACAACCTCTCCAGTCTTGATTCCAAATCTTTGTCACCTCTGATGAAAAGCACTTGTACCATCACCAGGCCCATCCGCCATTAACCCTCTTAACCATTATTCATCTCCAATAAGCGCTGCGGCTCCCCTCAGGGTGACAAGCCGACTTTTGAAGCGATTCCCTCCTAATCAGACACTGTTTGGCTGATTCCGGATCGACTGTTTTGTTCTATGATGTTAAGGGGTCGGCGCCTCAGGCACAGCTGACTGTGACAGGGAGGGGGCCCCCACTAAGGGACCCCGTGGCCCTCTCCGCGGGGAGAAGTTCCTAATCCTGGATTATTCTTCCAGACTTGCAGCCTGCTGGATTAGGGGATCGTCGGTGGAAAAGGGCACAGTCAGCACTCTTTCCCCAGCAGCTCAGTGGATTAGAGCGGCGCAGACGCTGAGCTGCCTGAGAGGTGCAGAACGAGAGCAGCCCTGAGTCCCCTCGGAGCTGCTCGGCAGCACCATACATGGAAAGAAAAGGGGTTGCTTGAGCTCACACATCTGCAAGATGAAGAGCAGAGTTTTCCATCCCTGACTGACCGGGATTATCAAACATGCATTAAATTGAGATATATGAAGTACAAGTGACTCCCAACTATCATAATGCTGATTGTGTCCAGTAACTTGTGAACAAATGGAGCTTCAGGGCAGCTGCTGGTTTCATTTGTGCTGTGTAGTGCGGCTGATGTGTGCAGAAACCGCAGCTAGTTTCTCCAGTCAGTAATCAGCCACTATTGATTGTGAAGTAGTCAATGGGAGTAAAGTCTCAATGTGCCCTCAAAGCTGCTGCTGCTGCTGACTGATCGATCAGCGCCGGCCGCAGAGCCTTTGTGTGGAATGAGCATGCAGCACGGCGTGTTTGCTCTCGGTAAGATTCAAATAAAAATGCAACTCTTGCTTTGGTTAATCATCTTCTTGCAAGAAGTGTTATCAACAAAGTCCCGATCCATAAGTCCAGGAGGCTTGACGCCACATTATCTGCTCATCACAACCACATCAACTTGATGCGGATAAAGAGGATATATTGAAATTGCCAGGTGCCTAATTTGTTCTTTGATGCACATAATTGAACCCCCCCACCCCATCATTTAAAAAGATAGAATAGAGGGGGTCAAAAGAGAGATAATTGCCTTATATGGCAATATGCTGCTATGAAGGCGACGTCTCATTCCCAGCAGCGCCCTGGCAGATGATACGGTAAAGCCCACATCTCAAATCCATCTGAAGAAAGCTGGCTCTGGTTTGATAGCTCCAGCTGTCTCGTTTAGGACTGCATGTGTGTGCATCTGTGTGTATGTGTGTGTGTGGTTGGAGGGGGGATGGTGCATGCATGTGTGAGTGCATGTGTAGCACATTATTGACTGCTGAGTTACTTCTCCGAGGGGGATTTTGTTGAAATGTTAGAGTGAGTGATAGACAAGATAACGGGGGGATAAGGAAGCGGGAGGTGTTTTGTGCGGTATGCTGAGTCAGATGGGCAGGTGGAGGCGCTCCATCGTGGATTCTTTCCTCCTCTTCTGTTTTTCTCTCCATCCTTGCCTCCAGTGCCTCCCTCATTCTCGTCCTCTCCTCCCTTCTCCATCACTATCCTTTTTCCCTGAATCAAATTGTACCCTGCCCCCATCTAGACAGCCAGTCTCGATGTGGGTCTGTGTACGTTTGTGTGTGCACTCCCAGCTGGGGGCAGCAGTAGGGAAGCATGTTCTTTGGGGAAATGAGGGATGGTATGCAGTCTGCTCATTTTGGAAAACCCATCCGTTTATCAGCTCTTCTTCTCTTCCTCCGTTCTGAGATATATCTCTATTTTTCCTTCTGTCAATCATCTCTGTGTGTAAACAATCCCTCCTATCGCTTTCCCTCCATTCCACCCTCATTGTTCCCAGCAGAGTGGGCTTTCTCCCATCACCGCTCGCTCCTCACAGGGCATCCTCTTGCCACCAGTCTCTTTTAAAGCCCAGCCCTCCATTTATCTCAGCTCGCCTTTTTTTAGAAAAAGCCTCTACAGCTCCCTTTCAATTACCGTCTCTGTCCTTTTGGCGGTCGCTGGGAGACAGCTTTTCTGTGCAAACATTTGCTTTTCATGAATATGCCATCATTAAGGTGCGAGCACGGCACCGTCGAAATGTTAATTGGGCTTCGGCGAGGCCCTCTCCTGCATTCCTCCTCTTCGCAGGAATCTGGCAGGACCTCAGACATGGAACAGACATCTGGGTCGGGGCAGACTCAGATGGAGAGACGGGGGGGAGAAAGGAAAGAGAAATGATGGTTACAAATTAGAGAGTGTAATGATGGACTGAAGCTATTTCTGGTTGATGATCCATTCTGGTCCTCCAGAACAGACACCTAAAGGGTGCTTCTTGGCACTTCTTCACCACCAAAACAGTTACAAATGATTACAGCACTTCAAACCACTATTCTCATCTCCAGATCGCTCTTTTTCCTTCTTTGTTTTTACCTGCTTTTAATTACCACGCGGCTCGTTTCTCCCATTTCCCCCATGAGACTCCATCGCACTAAAACATGTGTTATTTATAAAATGCGTTATCACTGTTCTTAATAAAGCTGGAAAAAAAATGAGAGCTCGCACGCCCCGGGGGGATTCAGTCGTCAATTCTCGTACAATTGGATGAGGACCAAATGGGCCGGCATGAAAAGAGGGATTAGAGTTGGTTTCAATATGGAGCTGGTATCTGTTGCAAGATCGCCTTAATATGGCGAACAGCAACAGCTTTGTGTTAGGCGAGGAATGTAGCCGGCCCGGTAAAATTAGAGGTGGCCATTTCCGTTGGCACAAAACCTTGGTGAAGTTGGCAGAGCTCCTCGGTGTTGGCCCTGAGATATGGAGCGAACAGAAACCATCAGTGGAAAACTCTGGGATTTTAGTCCAGCAGGGTCAAACTCTTGAGCAAAATTTAGATTCCTTGTAAAAATGTAAAATAAACTGCAGTTGTAAACTTGTGTCATTGTTTGTATTAGGAGTCAAGTCCTGATTTCCTTTAAAACCAAAGACGCACTTGGATGAAAATCCAATTGTTGTCATTTTTAACATGTTCTTTGGTATTTTTCTCATGATGGAGGACAAATAAAAAGAAAATTAAACTTATTTATGAGCATTTCTACACTCAAGTTGTTGTGAAACAGGAAAAAATGTTGGAAAAAGCTTGTAGCTGTGTGATCTAGAGAGAAATAGACTCACAAAGATTTGTGCGTGCGTAATTCTTGATTTGTAACTCATTCAATATATTTTGTGCACAAGTACAAAAATTACAAAAAAATACAATTTACACATTCACAAATGCAAATGACAATAGCTTGAGACTAAGTATATGCGCAAATCTTAAAAAATGACGCACAAATTGCTTGTTACGCACACAAAACCACATTTATGCACAAATCTGAGTTGAGACTCGTTTTATATCTCCAAGATTTATCTGAGTGATGCGTTTAAATGCTGCTAGAATGCTGAGTCATCCAGGTTTTCTTTTCAGTCGCTTTGAACTTGGATTCTGAATATTATCTAGTGAAACTTGACATTTTTCCACTTTCCAAAAAATGAAACTTTGCTAAAAATAACAATCATAATTAAAATACCACTAGAAACTCTTTTATGATGGATCATAAGATGACTGGAGTGGGATTTTAAGTTAAAAATGAGTCAATTGTCAATATTTTAACAAATACTCCAATGCATAATGATGTTATTTCTGTAGCATATTGTTAAAAATGTGACTTCTCCATGTTTACTTAAGACCTTTTCATTCAAAAGCTGGTTTAAACCTTTCTGCATTTGACACCTGATGGGCATAAATCATCTGTTAGACATCCTAAAACTCGCTGTCTGTAGTGGAACACAGCACACATCGCAGCTCTGTGAGTTTTCGACAGCTCTGTTTGAGCCTCAAAGCCTGCACAGATTTGAACTGTCACATTCATGCAGGAAGTAACAGCCAAAGACTCCTGTGTGGTCCGTCTGTACTTGAATGAGCGGCTCAGCAGATCTCCAGCGTCGTCTTTCCTGGATCCTCTCAGTCCAGATGAGCTTTACTCCATCTCTGTTTCAGAAAACTTTCTGCATAAAAACAGTTGAACGTTACTGTTTATCCTCAAAGGTTTCTCTTTGATTTAGCAATTGGTTTCTGCAAGAGTGGATTTTGAGGTATTTAAGACAAAAATCAGGGCAGAAGACAGGCAGGACCTCACATGGCAGTCGTCGTTGTGAACCTGGTCGATGGTGTTTTTGAGCATGACTGAGGTTTGTGCTGCAGAGAAGCAGGCCGCAGCTGACATTTAACACAGTAACCTGTGCTCTGAAAAACCAGACTTTGATAATGTGTTGTTTTCAGTCCCAGCACTTGTATTTTTCCCTGCTTTCAGCTTCACTTCACTGCTTATTTCTCAGCTTATTTACACCTGGAAATCATCTCCGCGCAGCTCTTCCCTGACTGCACCCAACATGCATATGTCGGATTCTTTAGAATTCCTCCTCCTCATTCTATTCAAGCCTTTCAGGAGCGAAATTCCTTTTTATTCTTCATCCCTGACAGTGATAGCCACATTGTAAGGTGTCATGCGCCAGCGTAGCAGGTGCATGTGGGTGGAAAGACACTTCCTTTTTCTATTTTTTTTATTTTTTGCCATATCCCTTTTTTATCCTCAGTCTTTTGATTGATCCCTAAAAACATCCCCGTCTTCTCCTCATCTCTGTTCTCTTTCCACAGGTGATTTTTTTTTTTTTATCCTGCAGCTTCCCTTTGTCTCTGCTCTGTCACCTTCCACCTTCCCCCTCCCCCTGCTCTGCCATGCCTGCTGCTTTCCCAGACAAGTCGACCTGTTATCGGCAGGGTCTATGAATAGACCGGGGCTGAAGCTGCGACCCACTCACCTCTCCAACATTGCCCTTGTCTTTTGTGTTGCCAAATCTCTCCAGAATCCATAAAAAAAAAAAAAAAAAACAGAACACGCGTTAAACTGACATACTTTGTGACATCTTCACAGCAGAGTTTATGTTTGTCTCGGGTGATTTGCATATTTTTTTTCTCTTTCTGGAAGAAAAAGATGAAAAAGCGTGAAACTGCCAGATAAATAATTACCGGCAGCTCCGCTCATCTCCCACGTTTCCAGCATCCCGGCAGCAGCATCTACTTCACCTACAGGCTGCGGCGTATGTACCCAGATAAGAAGCCGCGGCTGTTGTTGCCATCAATCTTCCAGGTGCTGCTCCTGGGAATTCAGGTATTGCATGATGCTTGTTTTTTTTTCCAAACCTGTTTACAATGCAGCGAGCTGAACCATTCTCACTCAGTGTGTTGCAACACTGATTTCTGAACTAAGGAGGAAAGATAGTTACATCTCTGATTGTAATATGTATAAATTGAAAGGTTCTGAGAAATAGATGGGATTTAATGCTGGGAAAAGGTCAGAAATAAGAGTTTACATGTTCATTTGTTGGTTTTTCCTCCCATAAATGTCTCTTGGTTCCTCATTCCAGCTGTAGCTCATCTGAATTCCTGCTCTCCCATTGCTTTGACACATTCTGGATGCCACTGAGAAGGTTGGGAATATTTTCATTCCAGGGTGATAGCAAAAAACCCTCCCCACTTGACTTTTCCCTTCCTTTCTCTCCCCCCTTCACTCCCTGGCCACTCCTTTCTCTCACTCTGCCTTGCACTCCTGGACCTTCCTGGTGTCCTTCCATCATTTTTTCCCCCTCGTTCTATCGCTGAACATTGTTTCGGCGTTCCAGGTTCCGCATTCCTCCGTGAAGCAACCTGCCCGTCGGTCTGTCGGAGGAATTCCTGGCCTATGATTATCCACTCATGTTTCATTTAAACGCACAGACACGTGAAAAAGACAGAAAAAAGCAATCAATCCTGAAAACAAGGTTGAATTACCTCTTACTGTTTTTGCATCAAATTTAGGAGGATCAGGTTCATATTCAGCTAATCGACGTCATTGATTTGTCACTGAGTGATCAATTTGAGTGGATTTGTTAACAGCACCTCTGATGGATCGACTTCATGCAACATAGTTTAATTGTATGCTTGTTTTTGCATTAGCTGAAAAATTAACTTTTGAAAGGCAATTCGTTTGGAGATGGTAATTATGGAAGTAATTAGAGGGAAATTATCCAGAACATGTGTGTGCATTTGTAATCATAATTTTTTTAAGCTTTTTTTTCTTCTTCTTTTTCTTAGGAGTAAGTACTGTTTGTGGCTAAAGCGCAGAGATTAATGTCTCCTCTCTCAGATACACACATGAAACCTACCAATTGGCTGTGGGTGTTAATTGTGTTGGGCCTCAGGGCAAAAATAGCATCGCACCAAAGCCGGAACAACAGAGTGTGCTCTGATTTTCAACAATGAAGCCCGTTTCATTAAGACAAAACAACACCTTCATGGTAATAAACTGTAGCTTCTTCATTAATATGCAAATGATTCTAATACATGCATTCAGAAAATGATACAAATCTTCTTTTCTTTTCTTTTTTTAACAACCTCTTTGCTGCAGTGGATCCCAGAGGACAGTGTTTTCAAGGATATATGATTGTTAATTGCTAATTAGGCGGGTGTAGCACCAGACCTTTTGGAGAGGTGACGCCACGGTGTCACTGTACACAGAATAATTACAATGAAAGGTGTTTCAGGAACGTGTCAACATCACAGCCTGTGTGTTCCAAGCTAAAAAGGTGGCAGCTTGTAATTATGGGTGCAACACGGTTTCAAAAAAACATTGTGAAAGTGTTGCATTTGTCCAGGGAAAAATGTGTAGTGTTTTGTGCAGTTTTATTCTCCAAACTTAATGTGTGATTCTTTTACACCTGACAGCAAATCAAAGTTCAAAAAGAGTTAAACACTTTTGTTTTTTTAGCCCTTGTGATCAGATATTTACTTTTACAAGATGTAAAATTTGACATTTAAGGCATTTTAAAACAAAAATTCAATATAAGAGTAATAAATATGATATTTTTTGAAGAAAAAACATGCAAAAACTAAAAATAATTTTGTTTCAGTTCAGTTTCTGTTTTCTTTTATAGCCAGAATAAATTTAGGATTTTTTTGTTACATTTTTAGTTAATAACAGCTCTC
The DNA here is from genome assembly GCF_002922805.2 of Oryzias melastigma. Lineage (NCBI taxonomy): Eukaryota > Metazoa > Chordata > Actinopteri > Beloniformes > Adrianichthyidae > Oryzias > Oryzias melastigma. The sequence continues at coordinate 12,650,525 of NC_050519.1, forward strand.
TCTCCCCTCCCATTCTCAATTTGGGTCATTTATTAGTCATTGATGATGCTCAACACATAATGCATACTATTACTGAATGAATCTGAACAATTTTGTCTGCAAGGTTACAATACTTTGCTTTGGTTATCTGTTGGTGAAACAAGCTAAAAATTTAAAAAAAATTCCCTCCACACACCTTATTTTTTATTTTGTTCATGTATTACTTACCAGCACATGGGGTCAAATACACATTTAAGTTTTTGATTTAAATGAAAATTGTGTGTTTAACTTGTTCTTGTAGCATTTCTCTTATGATGGAGGACATATATAAAATAATTTAATTTTAAAACTGTGTTTCTTCCTGCTCTGCTTCATTCTGATACATCCACTTGCAGACAAATAAATCAATTAAGGACTTTGACTCCAGAGCAGGAGGCATGGGGCTGGGTTTTTGGGTGTAATAAAACCAACAAGAGAGAGAGCAGTTCTTCTCAGCAGAAACATGGGGTAATATTTTTAAGTTATTAACATACCCATGATGGCAAAAACAAAAAAAAGTTCTAGCAGAAGCGCCTGTTGACTGTCGGGGGAAAATGCACGTCTGGTGTTAATTGCAGCAGAGCTCTGCGGCGCTTCAGCATCCAGTGTGAATCAGGCATTACCATTACGCAAAGGTAAGTGACTCCCCAAACACTTTTGGGGTCCCAAGCTGAAGATTTAAAAGAAAAGAAACAAGAAGACGGCATAAAACCGCCCATGTGACAGTGCTTCATCCTCCCCCGTAAATTTGCAGCAATGGAATATTCCGCTAGCAGCAAGTTAGCTAGCAGAGAGAGACTGTTCCAAGAGTTTGAATAGAAAAAAAGCTTTAATCAAGCCGCTATGGAAAAAGGAAAAAGCAAAGAGAAAACAAAAATGTGTTGCTACACTTAGGAAAGTGTAGGAAGAAAGACAAAACAGGAAAAGGGACTCAAAAATAAGGTATTGTTTGTACCGTCGTTCAAGTACGTTTGGGTCTTTTACCTTCTTTAGTAAAACCTGCCAAAGTAAAGAAATGACATACGTTATGGACATTTTACACTGGGTAATTTAAAAAAGAAATGCCTAATAAAATCTCTGCCCGGGGCCCTCAAACGTCTAAGTCTACCAATGCGTATGGCTGAATAGATTTAATATAGTTCACTGTTTTTTCAATGGGAATGTGACCTTGGCGGTTGTGAGGGGGTGTAAACAGAGGGATGATGGGATATCAGCAGAGGCTTACTTCCATGCCACACACAACTCAGACCTGCTGCTCTGCAGAAACTATGTTCTAAGAAACTTATCATTAAAAGATACATTTAAAGCTTTGAAAATAAAATAAAAAAACATACTTGAAGCGGTTTAAAATTACGCCTGTACGACATTAAAAGATAATATTTTGATTTGTAATTATAAATTATTATGTTTGAGATGGTAAAATTCCTTAACTATCTAGTTCATACAGATATCAAGGTTAAAACAACGACTATCTCCATGAAATAATCGCAAAGTGACTTCTTTTATGTTGCACTGAACACAAACGCACACATCCCCCCGCGTTCCTCTGCCCGTGTGACTTTGAGGTTTGGGGCTGGGACGTGCTTAAAGGGCTTGTCTGTGGGCTGAACTGCTCTGAAAACACATGTTTTTCTAATGGATTTAATATGGTTGTAAATTACAGTCAACAGTGCAGAGCTGCAGCCCCGGTGCCACTCGCATGGAAATGAGCTCTCCTTGAGTGCCTTTTGAGGCTGTGTTCACAGTTTCATCAGCTGTGCAGCGTCTCCATTTCCATGCTCCTCTCAGCTGACTACACCCAGTGTTTGATGTCAGCTTTGTGTTCTTCTTTTTTCCCTCAGATTTGGAATCCCATGCTTCAAATATTTTATGAAACACAGCGTCTGGAAGAGCATTTTTATGGCCTATGAATGAATGTCTTCATGTTGCGTTTGGGAAACTAAATGGTAAACTTCTTTATCTCTCATTCACCATCCTTTTATTTAAAAAAAAATCCCTCTGCATGCAGTTAACATGGAAATGCAGCGATCAGCTGAAGTTAAATGTCCGTGTGCATATGAGCGCCATGGCTGTACACGAGGAAGTGTGTAGGCGTTAATTTAAACTGTTGATTGTGTGAGTGGCGCCAGCATTCAGGCAGATTTTAACCTGCGCCTCTGCCTCATTAGGCCTGCCTCGGTTGCCATGGTTGTCTATTAGAGCAGCGCAGATTAAAGACTCATTTACATGTGAAAGGAGAAAGAGAGCGCTGAGGGACAGAGAGAGAGGAAGTACAAACTGCTGTACTGGACCCGCTTAAACAGGATCTGGTGGGACAGTTCGTCCTCAGGTGAACGTTTGCACAGGCCTTGACCGGCACAGCGCCACATTTTTCAATAGTTTCCTGCAGGTAAACAATAGGTTAACCACTATGAGTGAGCTTGTGGCTTGATAGCTTCAGTATAATTTTTGTTGCCCTGGTAATGTTAGGTTAGAGTTGGGACAATACAATATAGTTCTAGTACTTTTCACAGAAAGAATCACAGAGTGCTTAACAGAAAGACAGCATAAAATCTAACCAAAACACAGAGAAGTAATAAAATACAATTTAAAACAAACGACTAATATCAACTAAAAGCTCTCCTAAATAAAAATGTCTTGGAATTTAAAACACTCAATGGAGTCAATGTGATGCAACGACAATGGAAGAGAGTTCCAAAGACAAGAAGAAACAACTTGAAAGGAGAAATCTCCTCTAGATTTAAAGCAGGTTTTTGGAATGTTTTAAGGAAGTAGTTGGAAGACCTCAAGGATGAGCTGAAGAGTATGGGGTTAAAAGGTCAGAGATGTATTCCAGGGCTTGACCATGCAAGGCTCCAAAAATTAGAGGTAAAATTTCAAAGGGCCTATACCATGAAGTCTTTCAGAGTAAACTATATCCTCATATATGATCATATATTACCTTTGACACACTAAAGAACAAATAATTTATAAATTATTAGTTATTTTCCTACTTGGAAGTAAGATCCCTCAATCTCTGAGGGACCGCCTTTTGCTGCTTGTGGGTGCCGCCCATTTAATGATGTCTTCCTAGAGCCGGCCTCTTCAACGACTCTGCATTTCACCCCCAAAAACAAACAACATCCAAACTTTCGTAAAGATGGATGGGCACATTGTGTATTTGCCTTTAGTATCCCCGGCCATCACTGCACTGGTTCTGGCAATGGCCTGAGCTAGCAGCTGATCACCTCTAGGTGAGGGAGGAGCTAGCGGCTGAACTTCACTAGTTTTGTAGAGAAATTGGATGTTTGTGTTGGACTGGGGGTGGTTCTGACAGCACAGACTCTTCCTGAAAGGAACGGTTCTCACTTTGTGACATCAAATCATGAGATCCTGCTCGTTTTTGTGGGTACGGGAGAGGCTGATGGTTAGAGCAGAGGTTCTCAGAGATATACGGAAATGCGTGTCTGGATTGAAATACTGCCTTGGTGTTGTTTATAGTAAGGAAAGAACATTATAATGCACTTAAAAGCTCAAAAAGGTAATTTTGAATGAAATAGGCCCTTTAAAATCAATTCTAAATTTGATATACAACCAATGTAAAGCAGACAACGGGGAAGTGATGTGTGTCTATTTACGGGTTCCTGTTAAAATCCAACAAGCTGAAGGTAATTTATCAAACTTTTGCTAAAGCAGGTAAAAACTGCAGTAATGTAAACGGGAAGAAATAAAAGCATAAATAATTATTTCCAAGACAGACAGAGACAAAATAGCTTACAGTGAGGGGCTTTAAGCTAGCAGGAGAGAATCTAAACAAAGGAATGATGGGAAATCAGCAAATTTTGACTCCTGCAGAAACTATGTCCTAGGAAACAATATTTTTTTCTAAAATTTGGGCTAAATCATGATTAATATACCATTGGGAACGCTTTTACAATGGATTAAAAGAAGATTGGAGTGGAACTTTAGCAAGCTCATGGTCCTCACTGCTCCCTCCTAGTCGTGGTAAATTCAGGGATCAAGGGACATATTTACAGATATACCGATCAAACTGTGATTAACCAAGTATCTACAGGCGATTTGATAGAATTATGCAAAATAATAGACCTGTTACATAAACAACATGCAGGTCCTTGCATGCAGTTTCTGCTGTTCCGCCCAGCTCAAAGTGTTATGCAGCAAATTTGAGGAAAAGTCTTCCAATCTAATAAATTTAACTTTCAGTAGCCAGATCTGTCAAAATAGAAGTTTTCCAAAAGTAAGAATCACCTCCTGCATTGGCATGGAAACGGCACAGATTTCGGCTAAGGCCAGGGTGCTGACGGCCCAGATGGACCTTCATATGCAATACAATTTGAGGAGCTCAAGAGTTTGTTTAAAAATATTGCTTTTGTATTGACGCAGAGCTTAAAGAAGCTTTTATTGGTGATTTATTAATCTTCATCAATTTTGAGTTAAAAATTGGGGCAAGCTCCGCCCCCTGGTGCACCGTGTTAACAAAGTTACTTCAAAATAACGGTTCAGAAGCACCATATTCTCTATTAAAATTGTATTTTTTGTACTTATTAACAGACTGATGACCTGTCCCGGATGGATGGATGTTTTTAAATGTAATAAACATTAATTTCAATAACTGATGTTGCAAGTCTCCTTTTAATGATGCTGAACTTCCACCTTTCTTCCTAGCAGCAGCAAAATCGTGCTCACTATAGCACATTTTTTTCTTTGCTTAAAGTTCTTGACCAAGAAACTCCCCCTTGCAACACTCGACATGTTGCAATACTGTGTCTCAACTGGGTCTGTCCATGTAACTGCACAGACCCACAATGCAGCATTTGCCTGAACCACTGTTAAAACTCAATGGTTTGAATTCATTTGAATAATAAAAAGCTAATCTTCCTCTTTCTGAGAGCAGCTGCTGTCTTTGCCGTCCCATCAGGTGTCAAACTGCAACAAACAAATGAGCTACAGGGTATTTTTTCAGGTCCTGTGAAAGCAAAACATTTCGAGCCACATTCTTCACTTTTCCTGTAAACCTACCAGTATAATTTTTAAGCATTTATCCAACCAGATTTTAGTCCGTCAGAAAACTCAATCCATCTTGTGTTTTATGTGAAATCCCTGTAATCCAGGATGCTTTTTTGACTCACTGATACTTTGATATGCTTGAACTAATTTCCATGCTTTTGTTCCTTCCTTTTCTCTTTTTTGCTTCCTTATTCAGGTTTTTAATGCTGCAGGTTTCCTCATACAGGCCAGGGCAACAGGTCAACTCCACCGATCCTTTCATAATCGCACACATCTGTTTAATTGTTTTACTTTTTTATTTTGTTCATTTTTGCTCAACTTTACTTCTATTTGAGATTATTGTTTGCCCAATTTTGTTCAGAACACCGTTTTTTTTGTTTTTTGGGGGGGTTGGCTTCTGTCTATAGTGTTTGACCCCATTGTTCCAGTCATGTGACGTTCATATAGCAAACACCTACAGCCATGGACAAGTTGAATTATCACATTAACACCATGTTTTCCAGACTTTGTTTATAGACTGCAAAGGTAATAATGTCGGAGCTGAAGGTAAAGAAACAAATAGCTGTGGAGTCTCTGTGGTCTACAAATGTGGTTCATGTGACCTTGTACACAGTTTGTGTCTCAGAGCGAGCTGCGTGTTTTGCATGTGGTTAATAGACTGACATCTGGTACCTGTCACACCTGATCCTGTACGGTGAAAAAAAAAACTCGGAGAAGAGGTATTATGTTGCCATCTGCAAGGTGAACTTCATGACTTTAAGCATGTAATCACAGAGGCCGCTCACGGGAGAGACATGAGTCTCCCCACTTATCTCTGTGTGCCTTTAATGTTCAGCACCAGCCAAAGAGGAGTTTCCGTCTGACTCACCCCGTCGTGGCTTTGACCAAAGCGAGCCGCAAGATCAAGCTGTCAGCCTGCGAATTCACACTGCTGCAGTGCAATGTGAGCATGCCGCTTCTTATCGCAAGCTGACAAATTCACAGCCACCGTGAGGATCTGACATTTCACTGGAAATAAAAAATACACAAACAGGTACTGTAGCAGAAGCAACCCATCAATGTGGTGGATTCATGATTGGTGACATTTCCAATAAAAAAAATCCTTTTTAACCAGCAGAGAGACACGTTTTGGATTCCCGGCGAGCAACAGACAGCGAAGAGGGAATCGTCTCTATGAATATTAATGTTTTGTGTGGGGGGAAGCTGAAGGGTGGGGTACCAAAGCCCACTCCAAATCCTTTGCAGATAAACTGAGAGAGGAAGCGAGATGATTACACGCATGGTTTTTCACAGGGCTCTCCCAAATCTCATTTTCTGTAGTGCATTTTAATGGGATCTCTGCACACACCTCGACTGGGATGCTTCTGGATTTCCCACTCCTGTGAATTTTTTATGTGGAGCTGGAAGGATGAGTCCGCTGAGAAGTCTTGCCACGGTTTTTATGAGAACTAAAACCAAAAAACAACAAAAAAGGGGGCCTTGTAGACCTTTTGTCTTTGTAATGTGCCATATGTATCACTGTCATTTAAATTCAGCCTCAGACAATGCAGGGATGCGAGAGATGGATGACACGAGGCGCTGAAACAGGAATCAAAGTCCTGCTCTGCAGCAGATGATGGAGGAGGTCACCATGCAGGTCCGGGGGGAAAAGAGATTTGGACACATGTGACATGACGACATGACAGAAAATGAGCTCAGATGAGGAATCCTTTCACGTTTCTTTTGTTTTGCACTTTTAAAATAGCGTCGGGAATTTACTTCACATTCATATTCCAGCCGGAGCATCTGATCTTCCTAAACTCATTTGATCTGACTTCCAGTTTTGAAATTTGACACTCCAATATTGATCTCCATCTCCTCTCTGTCCACCTCCTGTTTATTGCCGATAGCCATCAGGGTGACCTGAGGACACACAGGGGACTATTTAATTACACATGTTCTCCCCGTCCCCATCAATAACCCCAGTGATGCAATCATTCATGTGGTCATTTTTATCAATAATTTCATGAAAACTGCAAACAAACTCAGAGCTATTAATCTATGTGTTCTATTTATTTATTTTTTCAATAAGTGAAGCATTGTTTCTTGGCTGATCTGAAAATATGTGATCATAAAGGAAAAGTGGATGAAAAATAATTTCCCAGAATATTTTTTAAATGAACTTTACAAGCTGAAGTTGTGATGACTTAAGGGTCAAATCTGCTGAGTTAATTTCATGCTCAGGTTCATTCAGCTCCCATATTATTAAAGGCTTTTGTCTTTTTTTAATGCAAGAATGCAGACAATGAACAGTTCTATTAGACTGACCGGACCTGCCCTCCGTACTGTTTAAAGTCTGAGAAGAGCAGAGATAAATGTGTATTTTTAGCTCGTCTTATCATAGAAAACATGTCATTAATCACCCAGCACAATATAAAAGATTAAAACTATTTGTTTATTTAAAGTCAAACTTAAAGAGTGAAGATTTTTCAGCTTTCATTTTAAACTTTATCCAAGTGTTTAAATCCTAAGAATATTGGGGTTTATTTCAAAAATACGATCATGACGCCCATAAATACGAATTGTGTCGTTAGTTCATGCACCTGCAAGTTTTAATACCCAGAAAAGCGTGCTGATCTGCAGAGCACCCCCCTCACACAAAGCACTTTTTTGTGTGTTTTTTGTTGCTCAGTCTCTGTTCCTGCATCCTTCCTCAAGCAGGATGTGTGAAAATTGTGGGGTGATTCAGCCAAAACCACAAAGCTTTGTCTTAGTTTCACAGCAATAGGCCAATTTATCCAGTGAGAAAGCTACGAAAACCTTTTCCCCCCGTCTGTGACTGTCGGTTTGTGTAGATTGAACTCTGAAAGTGCAGAGAGTTGTGCAGATTTGTGCGCATCTTTAGAGGTGATATTTGGATTGTGTCTATTTTTATTTTCTGCATGCAGACACCCTCTTTGTGTCTTCGCAGAGGTGTGATGCACACCCCTATAGCAGAGCCCCACATGTACTATAAATTTACTGCAGCACTTTGTTAGCTATGTGCTGTGCTGGCGTGTTTATTTGTGTGTGAGCTTTACCCTGATTGTTGTGGGTCCTGAATTGCTGGAGACAAAAGTAGTTCTCAAACCCATAGAGGGGGGGTCCCTAAACTTTTTCTTGAGAGGGCCACATGTTTTCTTCACTGATGGGGGGCCGGAGTCGGTTTGTCGGCTAAAAAAGAACAAGTCTAACAATCACAGGGTGTGTCTAATAGTAAACATTTATGGGTTTCCAGAAATCCACACATAGCCAAACTTTAAATAATTTGTTTCTGTAATCCTCACAGAAAATAAAATACTAAAATGTTTTTAAAAACTATATATATAGCATTACCTGCGATAGATTTATAGCTTAAATTGATAGCTAAAAACACTGAAGCTGATAGCTGAAAACGCTGAAGTTTAAAGCTGAAAACGTTGAGGCTGATAGGCTAGCTAAAATATTAGCGAAGTGCCAAATTACACGAAAAAACTAAAAAAATTCTAACTTAGCTAAAACAGCTAGCTTGTAGCTGGAATATTAGCTAAACTTCAAAATGGCCAAAAAAATGGAAAAAAAAGCCTAAATTAGCCAAAACAGCTGGCATGTGGCTTAAATATTAGCTAAATGCTAAATTAGCCTAAAAAACTAGATATATACCATTACCTGCGATATATTTGTAGCTTAAAGTGATAGCTAAAAACACTGAAGCTGATAGCTGAAAACGCTGAGGTTTAAAGCTGAAAGCGCTGAGGCTAATAGCTAGCTAAAAATATTAACGAAGTGCCAAATTGCATGAAAAAGCTAATATATATATATATATATCAGCTAAAACAGCTAGCATGTGGCTGATATATTAGCTAAATTCCAAATTAGCCTAAAAAGAACAGGAAAAATGTCAAATTTAGCCAAAACACCAACATAAAGCGAAAATATTAGCTAAACTCCAAATAAGCCTAAAAGCGGAAAATGCCTAAATTAGCCAAAACAGCTGGCATGCGGCTTAAATATTAGCTAAATGCTAAATTAGCCTAAAAAACTAGATATATAGCATTACCTGCGATAGATTTGTAGCTTAAAGTGATAGCTAAAAACACTGAAACTGATAGCTGAAAACGCTGAGGTTTAAAGCTGAAAGCGCTGAGGCTAATAGCTAGCTAAAAATATTAACGAAGTGCCAAATTGCATGAAAAAGCTAATATATATATATATATATCAGCTAAAACAGCTAGCATGTGGCTGATATATTAGCTAAATTCCAAATTAGCCTAAAAAGAACAGGAAAAATGTCAAATTTAGCCAAAACACCAACATAAAGCGAAAATATTAGCTAAACTCCAAATAAGCCTAAAAACAGAAAAAGACTAAATTAGCCAAAACAGCTAGCATAAAACTAAAATATTAGCTAAATTCCAAATTAGCCTAAAAAACGGAATAAGCCTAAATTAGCCCAAACAGCAAGCATTTAGCTGAAATATTAGCTAAATGACAAATTAGCCTAAAAAAACTAAACGTCTAATTTAGCCAAAACAGTTTTGGGGGCCGGGCCAAATGCAAAGGAGGGCCGGATCTGGCCCGCGGGCCTTAGTTTGGAGCCCCCTGCCATAGAGTTTGGTGGGAGTTGCACCATGATGAGGGCTCTCCGACTTTACGAGTGTGGGAGTGTGGTCAGAACAGGCCTGACACAGACTGTTACTTCGGCTGTCATCATATCTGGATGCAAACCTCCCCTGTTTCCCACCCACCGAATCCTCATCCCTCATTCATACCCACAGGCCATCGGCAGCAGTACTTCAGGAATGATTAAGCAGGATTTGGGGGTCAGCCCCTCCCCTCCCCGTCTCTCAAAGCCAGGTTCGCAGCACTGAAGCGTGTGGTGAGTCATTGAGGGATTGCGAGCCGTGTCAGAGATAAAGACGATGGAGGAGGCAGAGAGGAAAGTGTAAACACGGAGGACCTCCAGGCGTCTCGGCCTTTGACAGCTGCTTCTTTTCTCCCCGCGTTTTCCTCACACGTTTTTCATGTTCCTGGAGATTCAATCCCCGCTCGTCTTTGATTTAGCCCTCCTTTTCCTCCTCTGTGAACCCCTCGGCTCTAAACAAAGCAAAAGGCATTCCTCCCTGTAACCATTCCTGTCTTCTCAGCCCAGTAGGAAACCGCTGTCCAATCCATAAGTCATGATAACAACCGTTTTCCCTCCTTGACTCCCTCCCTCCACACACACACACTTTAACTATTGCAATGTAAAGCTTATTGACTTAATTCCCATGAAATGACATGCCTTTCTGTGGAAAAACATGTTAAACGTGTTCATGTGTGTGCACTCTCAGCCCCGATTCACACACTGACTAAAGATTCACAAACCTGCTGGGAAAAACAACCATTTTCTTTATCTGAGGATTTTGTTGTCAGGAGAGAACATTGAGTTAAATGTAAGTCAAATATGACATGTAGTCAACAAAAAGTGTCTGTGTTCTGGCAAACAAAAAAAGAGCTGCGTGTCGACTCAACAGGTTGTTGAAAGGTCGTGCATTATAGCAGGTGACATTTTAACTCGATGACACCTGGACGGGGACGTCTGACTTGAAACAAAAAAAATGTAACACGTCACTCCTCACTTTTTTGTGAGCTGTAATTAAAAAAGAAAAGGTGCTGCAACCGTCGTGCTCCACCCATATTTGAAAAGCCGGGGTGGAACTTTAAACCTGCCAGTCCGATTAAGATATCATAAACTGAAGTGAGGCAAGATTTCTGAGCAGATGTGACAAACTGATAATATCGCACAGGAAAGCGTTCCAACTTTGACTGTTGCTGACGAATGTGGTTCTACCAGCTGCTGAAGGGGCCGGCTGTCATTTTTTGTACAACTTTAGTTTTTATTTAGAAGATAAACAATCAGTTTTGGTCATATCTTTAAAAGTTTTTCTTTTTTAAACTTGGAGGCACATTTTTGGGCAGTAAACCAAAGCTGTTGGGAATTCTTTTTTAAAAATAAAAAAATGAACGTATTTACTGTTTTTGTTCTGTTTTTTTTTTTTTTTTTTTTTTTGGATCTCATCTTTAATATAGATCCTCATCCTTTAGGCTGTGAAATGCCGGCTCCCCCCGTATGGTCTGTGTCATTGATTTGCCATTATGTTGTATGGAGGGAGAAAAATCCATAGGCCTCCCTTTAAATAACCATCACAGGAGAGAGATATATCACGGAGGAACCGTATGGAATGAGGAACACATGGGAGTGTCGTCTGAGAAAGAAGAAGCTGCTGAATCGAGCTTTTCTGGAGACATCGACGGCTTTTAGTGTTGAGAGGATTTCTTTTTGGGCTGAACTAAATCTGAGCATGCTCACATTAGGCTTTGTAACATAGATATCTAAGGAAGGATTAAAAAGAAGTATTTTTAGGATGACACTTCATGTATAGTCTCAATTGAAACCCTAAAAGTTTGCAGCATTTTTTTGTTTTGTTAGTTCAATCATCTGTCTTACATAAAAAAACTCAAATTTCATGGAAAGAGTCATTTGTTTCTGCAAACTGATCCACTTCTCTAAGGAGAAATCCATTTCTAATTCAATTTTACTTTAACAAATGAGGAGCATTTGCTGTCTTTGCTCCGCACGCATACGAAAGTTTGAAGTTCTGCCAGTTCTGATGAAAAAGCCTTTGACTTTTGGCAATAATAAAATAGAAAATTCTATTATGCTTAAAACTTTTTTTTCCCTTTTTCCCCCACATTCTCCTCTTCATCTTCATTTGTGTTGGTTCAGTTTATCGTTTTGACTCCAAAGACAAGGATTTTGTCAAATTTCCTTCAGCTCTGGTGATAAATATGAGCAATCTCCTTGTAATTCTACATTTCTTACGTATCAGCAAGGTCCGACTGTGTGTCATTCTGGCAGAATTTGGAGATTTCAGCTGTAAAATTCATAAAAAGAAGAAAAAAATGTGACATTTAAAGGAGTTCAACTCTTGAAATAGTTTTTGAGGCAAACATTTTTCTCCATAATCCACGGATGTAAAACAAGAACATTCTTGAAACTGAAACCTCGTGACACATTGAAAAAGAATGAAGGCAGGAAATCATCTTATATTGTTGAAATGAATCAGGGTGAAAAGCTGAGTTTGCCTCAGGTGATTGTGGATTTATTTGTTGTTTTCTGTTGCCTTTAAAGGCAGGAACTATGTGGTATGTCTAATTATGTTTCAACTTTCTGTAGAAAGCTGCAGATTCTGCAGTTTTTAACATCTTTAAAATACAACACCACGTCACTCAAAAGAAAATTTTGAAAAGTTAAAACTATCAAGAAAGTAGCAGACACGGTTGACTCTTCCACTCCCTAAAAGCACATTTCAGGCTTTCAAAGGTGGTGCAAGTGTGAGCTTATATGTCAATGTTCTCATTTTCCAATGCAGCTTCATGCCGAGCAGCAACAATTGGACCTCACAGACAGCAGAGGGGGACACTACAGGACACGCAGCAGACAAAGGGCTGTCTGTGCTGCTGCTCAGGAAGAGGCCTCCGAGCCTCTGATGTGGTGAGCTGCAGTACCTGTGACCTGCACCAAGTTCCTGTGTTGAGTGTGTGATGTCGACTACGCGTGCTCAAGAGTGTCTGGGCGATGACTGACAGGCGCGCTCACTGCCAGCCCAGGCAGGCTTCTTTTACATCGATGGGTTTGAAGGCGAGGGCTGGTCAAACAGCCGTGTGGCTATTCTGGTTTTTTCCTGTCTTGTGACTCAAGAGTAGATCATTTTTGACTCAAGGGTGGGGAATAAAAAGACAGACAAAGAAAAATGTCGATACAATTCAGCAGCAGAGTTCTTTTGTTTACGCTGGGATTTAAAAATGCTGTGGATGCACTTCACGAGTGACTGCCGCCTCTTTGAAAGACGCAGCCGACAATCCATGGTGGGATGATTATCTCTCTAAGTTGAATACAAAATCGTAAATCCCAGTTACTCTAGTAAAGAAAGCTAGCTTTATCTCCTGGCTCCAAGCGCCGTGCCGCCAATCAAAAGCCCAAAGGATGTGAAAGGAGAGATGCTGGGCAGACTACGGAATTTCCATCTATATAGACATTAAGTCTGCCTATCTTTAAGTTCTCTCCCTCTTATTAGATTGTGATGAAGAGATTCATCTCCTCCCATCTCTTTAGGCCCCCTTGTTGTGCTTGTGTCTGCCCCGGACACTTGATTGTTCCTGACCCCCATGAAGAGGAACCTGCCCCTGTTTTGTTTGTTGTGGCCTCTTCTTCCACCCCAAAAATCCCTAAATGTCTAAATCTGCTGCAGCCCAGCGTCCATGTAAATTAAAAAGCAATTAAAAACAGGCAAATAAGCTGTTCCCGGGAGATGAGGGGATGGGAGAGGGAGAGGAGGGGCAGAGCAAGGAAAGGGCTCTCAGGATAAGGGCCTGTGTCACTCATCATTAGCATGGCTTTAGACTGAAGGGAGCTAAATCTGAGCGCCGGGTCATGGACGCATTTAGAAGAGCGTTGACTCTAATAAAAAAAAGGAGAAATGATTTTTCTCCTCAGATCAGACAAAAAATGCACACAATTGCTCAGCTATTGTTCCCCAAAGCGGGCTTTTGTGTGCTCACTATTGTGTTTTCTAGCGAATCTGTCATTGGTGACAGCGGTCCAAACCCATTTTCAGAAATCCTCGGATTGCAGAATTCCTCTGCAACACCTCCTTCTTCCTCCTCGTGGCCTTGGCCCTCACCTCTACCACAGCCTCCTCCTCCTCCTCCTGTCTCTCCCAGGCTCCTGCGCCCCCTCATAGTGAACCCCACACGACGATGGCAGAGATAGACAGAAGTGGATGGAAAATAAGGGAGAGAGAGGGGGGGTCCTCCCACTGCCACCCTCCCTGCAGACCTGTCGCCTCTCTGCAACAATGGCCATGACCATGACACTGCAAGAGGAGAGGGAGGGGGGGGGGGCTCCTCCAATCACCCACCACCCCGTTTTCACACCGCATTAAAAAATCTGCAGAAGCAAGATGAATGACTTCCTAATGGCTCTTATTTGTTATGAAATTATCATAATGAAACATATGTCAGGGGCAGACAAAGGAGCGCAGAGATTTCTGTGTTAACACCTGAGGCAAAAGAGGGAGAGATGCTGCAGAGGGATCTTTTGTTACAGCATAATTAGCTCAAACAGACCAGACCAAGTCGTGGAGCAGAATGGGTTTAAAGGAGCTAATTAAACATCTTCAGCACCTTCAGTCTTCCATCATTCCCATCGCTGCTGCATCAGCTTGTTTGACTGAGGAGCTCAAGGACGGAGGAGCGACTCAAGGCCCTCTTGACAGTTTTGTGATGCTCCTTCTTCTTTGCTTCTTCAAAGAAATCAGATCCTTACCTCTAAGTTGATGGATATTTTTCTTTCTTTGTACCAACATTTCACTTTCACTTTCCCTCTTGACTCCATTCATAGGGGTGCCCACTTTTAGAAAAGGAGGCCCTGTGGCTCCTCTAGACACAGTTTAGGGGTTCTTTTCAAAAGAGACAAAAACTGAAATGGAGAAAGCAAAAGGGAAAAAAGAATAAAATATGTCTCCTCCGGTGCTGGATCATATAACTTAACCCCAGCTTTAGCATCAAATGATTCCTTAACTTCACACTTAAAGTCTCCAACAATCTCCACCTTCACAGCAGCTGCCACACTCTGTGTTCTCCATTTGTCTCCTGCTCCTTTGCAGTTATAAACAGCCTTGTTCTCAAGATGAAAATGACGCCATAAGTTGTCTGAACAGAGCCCCCCAGATAAAAAACAGACCCTGACTTCATCCTCATGTTAGATAACAGCTCGTTTAACCTTGACGGGTCGCTGCAAGTCCAAATAAACTCAGAGTTTCCTGCAGCTTTTCTTGAAAACAGAGATTTTAAAGTAAAATCAGATTTTTGGGTGGAGTTTTGGTCCAATTTTTGCGTGGATAAATCTCTTTTTTCTATTACCTGTTGCTCCTTGCTGATCTATTTGTCAGATTCTCCGTCAAAATCACTTCTTTTCATTATTTTGTCATGAATTTGCGTTGTTGTTTTAAAGGTGGATTAAAAGCAGGAGAGTGGAGCTCACCTGAGCGCATTCCTGAGAGGGCGCACTGAGCGGGAACATTTTTTAGAAGAACACCCATCGAGCGACAAGAACAAACTCTTCAGTAGAACTTTTGAATTCCAATCAATTGTTAAATAAATTTCTTGGCATTATATGATGATAAGTTCCCCAGAAAACCAATAAAGACGCTCAAGAAATGCGGCATTTTTTTGCAGGAGGAATTGAATTTTGCCCAAAAACATATTTAATAATTGTTCTGGTTCTTTGCTGAACTAAATTCAATCGAGCTTAAATCCTCTTATGACATAATTATTGCTCTTTTACAGACTTGGATCACAGCGAGCTGAGTCAGAGGATTTTTAGAGAAGATCCTCTCCGTCTTGGCGCAGACTTCAGGCGTCTTGCGTTGGCGCAAACCTGCGTGGATCGCTCTTAATTTGTGTTTTGGGTACCTGTTGAGTAAACAGAGCTGACAGCAAATAACTGCACAATTGCGCTCTGTGATGCTGTGAGACAGTTGCGCAGTTTGGGGGCTGCTGGTAGTGGCGGTAATTGGATTATCAACATATCAGAGAACCGTGGCTCTGTCGGTGGTTTTATCTGGAGCTCATTTGTTTGTCACAAACTTGAATTCTCTCTCTTCTCTCTGTCTGTTCCTCTCTGCCTCGCTCTCCCTTTTCGCGCTGTTGCTAGGGAAGCAGGGCGTATGCGCCGCCTGGCCACGGATGAAGGGCACGGGGAAAAAACGGCTGGGGCGCGCGAACAATCGCCTTCAATCGAGCGATTTTGTGACAAACACGACCCCAAACCCGTCCTGCGCCAAAATCAGCCCTCAAACCCGAGAATTACGGAGCACTGCGGGTCCCATTTCGGCGCTTTTTCTCCATTACCTTATATGGCAGGGCAGAGATATATCGTGCCTGGATTCAATAGGCTGGCCGCTGCCGCTCTGCTTACGGGCTTCATTTTAACCCTTATGGTGCTGAATTATTTTGGAGCCAGGCAGAAAACATCGGCTTCATCTTTGGTTGTCATTTCACATCATCTGCACGCCGCAAAGGAACGAAATTTGCACTCGCTGAGGCTCTTCTTGGCGCAAGTTAAACATTTACGCGCAAAAACCGAGAGGTTTGCGCGGTGGTTGAGCTCGTGTTTCCACTTAAAGGCGCATAAATCAGTTGTGCAGGAGACATTTACAGTGCATGATGCATGTTTAACCGTGATCTGGGATGTGTTGCTGCCTATAAACTGTCTCGGAAATCAGCTTTTTAAGCCCCAAACGACAGAGGGGATTGCAAAAATGATGCACTTTCAGTGGATGAGTTGCCAAAAAGTTAACACAGGTGCTGGAAGCTGCAGAAAACATTTTCAGATTGTTTGACACATATAAGTGTGACCCATAGTTTTCTTAGCGCTTCCAGCAGGAAAATCCAACTTTCAGAGTGACAGAAGCTGAGAGATCTGTCACTTTTTGAGAGCTCGTTAACTTAGTGGTCAAAACTCCTGACAGGTGATGTAGGAAGAGTTAATTTCAGATGATCAAGGTTCATATTTTTTTTATATTTTTTTTGTATCCAAATGCTTCAATCTTCAGATTGGAGTTGCTCCAAAATGTGGATTGCACTCCTAAATTTTTGTAGAGACCATCTGAATTTTAAATACCCCCTCCCCTCTTTGCAGTCTCAGGATGGACCCCCAACCTTTCTGCAAGGTCTCCCCCTCCCCCTCCTGACGTCACGCTCCGAGTAGAAGCTGCTGCACGAAAGGAGCTGCTCGCAGCCGCAGCGCTGTGAATGTGTCTGTGCGCGCGGAGAGCGAGACGGGAGCGGAGGGGAGATACAGGAATTTGGAGAAGGCTGGAAACACGGTAGAGCGAGCGAGCGAGCGCGCACGGAACGGCACGCACAGAGCGGGATCCGCCAGCGTTTGGCCCCCCTCTCCACTCCACTCCGCTGCGATCGGACTAATCCGAGGAATGGAGCTGCCTGCCGCCGGCGAGCACGTCTTTGCGGTGGAGGGCATCGAGAAGAAGCGCATCCGAAAGGTAGCAGCGGTTGTTGCTGGGGGAGGTTGGGGTAAAGGAGGAGGGGGGGCATGAAGGCGCCAGGTATGGGTGGGATGGTGCATTTTTGCGCACGAGCCTCATCGTGTTTCTTCTCCGCAGGGGAAGATCGAGTACCTGGTCAAGTGGCGAGGATGGTCCCCGAAGTAAGTATACACCTGGGCGCACGCGAGCGCGCGAGGGAAAACTGTTTGCAGGCAAATCAAGTGCACGATATGGATAGGGGCGCCGCGCGCGCAGTCTGCGGGTGTTTCTGTGCAACTGGGGGAGCGCGCTCGGTATGCGGCTCAGTCTGTCCGCGGATGCCTTCACTAATTTATGCGCGGGAAGGGGGAAGGCGCAGCCATGTAATCCCGTTTTAATTATTTCTGCTCTGGCAGCGAATTTATACGAGACAGCGCTGCTAAAATGGCCGACTCCATGGTGGAGCTGGAGGAGCGCTTGGAGCGCACACTTTAGCCTATAATTCACCCTCCCTCCTCCTCCTTCCCGCACTTGAACGTCTCGGAGGTCTGATGAGCTGCTGCGGGACATAAACATCCATTTTCAGTCCGTCTGTGCGTAAATTCAAACCAGATTTGAATAGAATATGGATGTTTGTGTGTTTTTTCCACCTTAAACTGGGAGTCTCACCTGTCTGGGTGGATGTGAGGACTCTCCTGTGAGGTGGTGGTGAGGGGGGGCGGGTCATGTGACAGCATGGTGACATGTGTTTGCTCCTCTGTCTGCAGATACAACACGTGGGAGCCGGAGGAAAACATCCTTGACCCGCGCCTGCTGGTCGCGTTTCAACACAGGTGAGGAGACGTGGACTTTAGACGAGGCCCTCTGCAGGCTCCACTCCAGCCGTGACCATATAAGGGCACAGGAGGAGGGGCTGACTTTTCCCCCCTCCCACCAGCTCTCAGGAGGACTCTCCTCTTGTGTGTGTGTGTGTGGATAAGTGCAGGAACTGGGGGCACTCTAAAGACTGATGTGGCTCAGCGTGTGAAAACCAAAACTACAGCAGTGTTCCCATGAGGCTGGGTTATGTGCTGAGGCAGGTGGTGATGTGGGAGAGAGGAGGACACAAGCACAGCTGTGGTTTAACTCCAGGCCTTAGACCACCCCTCCATATTTCCATCATCTTCCCGGAAAAGTGGATTTGTGACCTGAAAAACGTCCACTGAATAGAAATGCTGCCATCATTCATCCTGTGAGATATGGAGAGGCTCTGTGGGCCGGCTCCCGGGACTGGGAGAAGATGTGATGGCTGGGGAAAGGAATTTGCTTTTCTGAAAAGGCTAATTGACACGCAGCGCTCCTCAACGTTTCCAGTGTACCGCTCTCATATTCCCCTCTCAGCCCGCCTGTGTGTGTGTGCTGATGGTCATGGAGAGCTGCCTCTGTGTATGGATTCCTCTCTGCTCCCAGTGGATGGGGGATGGGATTCAACTAGGGAGTCTGTAATTGCCAAATCTTGTGTGAATAGGGGTCACCCTGTTAGGCGCTGTTTGAAATCTTACACATTACACTAGCTGTTTATTTTTCCTGGCAGCTCTGATAGTTCTAACATCTGTAGCAGGAGGCAGAACGACAGGCCTGTTTACAGCTGGCCTTCAACCACCGGCCGGTTATTTATGAGCCAATGATGAGTCAAGGTTTATATCAGGGAGCGATATTTCATGCAGTGCTTGCAAAAACACACCGCCTAGTCCTGTACTTAAAGCTGAAGATGGTGTTTTTTCTGCAAAATACTTAAAGGTGTGCAGCTTTTTTTCCCAAATCCCAGAGGTGCTCCACGTTTATGCTTCTTTTTTTTTCTTCTACTACCTCGTGACCCTAATTAGAGATGTGCTGCAGTAAGAGGAAGGGTGTGCTGCAGGAGGGAGGATGTTTAAAAGACGGGGAGACGTTCTCCCTGCTGCTGCCTTAATTGAATTTCTCCAGGATAATGAGAATATGGAATGGGCCGATTACCATGGAGAGCTATGCAAATAAGGACCACAATGCTTTGCAGCAGCGTGCGTGTGGGCATTCATTAGCCCCTCTGAATGACTATTCCACTTTTGACCTTGAAAAGGTGGAAAAAAAGAGTGCTCAGATGATGAACCTGTGTGGTTTAAGAGGGGATTGAATGTTAAAATGTGCCTGTAATACAAATGTGTTTCTTTTTTCACAGAGAGAGGCAGGAGCAGCTGATGGGGTATAAAAAGCGGGGCCCAAAGCCAAAGCATCTTCTGATTCAGGTAAATATCAGGTTGTTTACAACTATACAATGAGGTGTTATTGTGTCTTTGCCTCATGTTGGCATCTACACACTGAGTGGTATTTTATTTTATCGCTCATCTTCTCTGTCTCCAAATCACTCTGACTCAAAAATCCCTCTGAGGTGTTTGAGCCAGACGTGATTATATATTTGGAGAGCCCAAGCTGATTGCTATGCGGCGTCACTTTTAAGAGGCAGAGCCGTCTGTCAGAGTCACACGTGGCCGGCGGTCAGGGATAAAGCGTGACATGTCTGGTGGCACTTCCCTGACCTCCGGGGTCACAGCCGGAGTTTCTTCAGCGTTCCGCTGCGGTGCCCCTCTGACGACCACGGGGTCAGTCTGTATGAGGAGGGGGAGGCTTGGGGGGGTCAGGTGGGAGGGAGGCTGTAAGCTGCATTCTGATTGGATGATCCTTTTAGATTGTTGGATGAGTGAATTGACAAATAAGAGCTGACAGAACACTCCATAAAATGAATATTATTACAAAACTGCGTTTATTTTGGTAAGTTTTTGAACAATTGAATATTTAAATGGAGGAAAGGTTCAAATATATTAAATATTTTTACATTTAAAGTGAACAAAAAAAGATTTTTTTCTTAAAAGTATTGCAAAAACAAGATTTTTTTTTATTTCTCCCACTCCCCATCAGCCAATCTCTTAATGTCTATTTTTTATGGATGTATACTTGATTATTTTTTTTTGCTTGAGTGCGCGAAAGAAGACATTTCTAATATAATCTAATTTAAATTGATGAATTCACATCAAATCTTTAAAAAAAAAGGAGTTTGGCAATTCTTTTTTTTCAGATGTCACCTCCTTAAGATTGCCTCTGGGAGCTGAGTTTGACAAATTAGTTAAGAAATGTCAAAGGGAGGATGTGAGCTGGGATTTGTCTGTCACAGATGAGACTTCACTCCCTCTAAAAGGGCACTCTTGTATATTGTTTCTTCAGAAATTAAGATTTTAAGTTTGGTTTTAACTTCTTCGTCTCATTCCAGGTGCCCTCATTCGCTCGGAGATCCAGTATTCCTGCAGGTCTCGAGGAAACGTCTCAGGAAGTGGAGATCACCCCAAAGTCTGACCTGACCCAGGTCCAGCGCTCCCAGCCCCAGCAGTACCAGCTCAACAGCAAAAAGCACCATCAGTACCAGCCCAGCAGCCAGGAGGTTCCAGCCGACCCGCTCCCCAACAGCAAGAAGAGGCTGATCTACCAGCTGAACAGCAAAAAGCACCACCACTACGAACCCGACCCACACATGTACGACGTTCAGGCTTCACGCCTCAAAGAGGTGGTCAAAGTCCAGGAGGCGGCGAGCAAGCCGGCAAACCCGGGCTGGAACCTGCCTCTGGCTCTGCAGCAGAAGTGGGTTCGGGACAAAGACACCGGGTGCTTGAGTAAAGTCAAGGAGCTGGCCGTTGAAGTGAGGAAGCCAGCGGTGAAGGAGAGCGAGAACGCGCTGAAGCCCAATCCTAAGGATGCGGCTCTGCCGAGTGCGGTCAGCAGCAAAATGAAGATCCTCAAGAATAAGAACAAGAACGGACGGATTGTTATCGTCATGGGGAAGTACATGGACAAGGTTCATGGAGCGAAGGGGAAACACGGGGAGTCCTCGAAGGAGGGCGACTCCCAGAGCGCCAAACCACCTGAAGGCCGGAGCAAAATGGTGGAACTTTCAGGGAGCGGACTCTGCGATAGCAGCTCCCTCTCTGCCCTGGAGCATCCCATGAAGTGCTCACCCAAGGACAGGCATTTCTCCAAACCCTCACCAAGCACTGCTGAGGAATACAACACAGAAGTGGCTCGCGGTCAGGCGGATTTACCAGAAGACCTGCCTCTGCAGCTGACCGCCAGCTCCCCTCCAACGTCCTGGAGCGTTGACACCAGCATTCCAACTCCTACGGCCGTGGACCAAATCAGGATCCCGTCTTTTTCCAGCGACCGGAAACGGAAGCTCTCAGATCCGGTCGAGGACAGGAACGTTTCCAAAACCTATCTGACAACGAGGAGTTTAAGCGCGCCCAGCACTGCGGTCGCGCCCCCTCAGGACACACCCATGGACCTGCACTGCTGCGGCCCACGCCCCAGCGTTTGTACGTACGACGCTGCGGGCAACCAGGAGGAGCCCATGGACCTGAGCTGTCCAAAAAACAGGTCACCGCTGGACGCCAAATCACAGCCAGAGCCCAGCTCTGAGGTCAAAGACACACCTCCCGTGACGGAAGAATCCAAGTCAAAGGAGGCGGCGAAAAACGCCTCCCCGTTCATGGGGAACATCATCATCACCGACATCACCACAAACAGTCTGACCGTCACCTTCAAGGAGTTTGTCTCTTTTTGAGAAACCCTCTATCATTCAGACGTCCTTCCTGTTCATATGTTTATATGTAAAAAACAGAAAAACCTAAAAAACATTTGGATTTTTGTATATAAAGAAATTTTTAATTTATCACTCAAATTCAGTATGTTTCTTATAATGTTTTGTACAGTAACTCCTGTGATGTTGTAGCGAAGAAAGTGCCCTCGAGGATTTGAGCGTTTGGCGTGGAGAAACTCCACCTAAAAAACTGTTTGTCAAACTTATTGCTGTTCTTTCATACCTGTACCAAACCTATAACCTGGATGTATGAAGGATTATATACGTTTTTCTAAAAAATAATAATAATAATAATATATCTTATTTTGGTCTTTTGGAGTGTACAGCAATCAGAGATGAAACTGAAGCACTTAATGCATTTTCATGTGGTGAAGAAAGAAAGAAAGAAAGAAAGAAAGTCTTACTTCGGAGATTCCTTTTTATTCCTAACAAACAGCTGCCTTTTGAGGGAATTTCGTTGTCCCAGTGTAGACACACTAAATCATGTTTCCACTCCGTTTGAACTACCAGCATTTCTCCTCCAGGCTGCATATTTCACATTTGACTATAAGAATCGGATGCTGACTAACAAAATTGTGTCAGAAGTTCCTTCCTGCTCCTTTTGGTTTGTGTTTACCTCCCATGTTTTGGGGTTTCATCTCATGTTGAAGCTATAATCTGAAGAATGCATGAGCTTTGTTTTCCGCTGAAGCAGCCGAGGTCATTGATGAGTAAACATGCAATCCAGTTTGAGTTTTTTTTTTGTATGCTGCTGAAATGTCAGAGATGTTGGATGTAACCCACATTGAAGTCTGAATGGCCTTCGGTGCACAATAAATGCAAATCCAGCCAGAAATGCTAAAATGCTTTAAAACGAGAAACAGGAATGCATATTTATTGACACAAAAAAGTGGTTTAGACGAAGTTCGCTGCATCAAGCTGCAGTTATTGATTTTTTAAGTCAAATTGCTCCTCTTTTCTATATCTATTTTTTTTTCTTTTTGCACTCTGAAAAGATTGTCATAAAAGTATGTTCTATCAGGAGTTTGCTGACCTTTCCGTTACGCTTCTCCGGTGAAATATTTCACAATAAAGAGAGAGATTTGACCTCAAACCTTTTCCTGGGTTCGTTTCTTTTCTGCTGGGAGTCTGGACGTGTCATTGTTGGTCAGTTTGTGTGAAGAAGAATGAGGCATTAAATGCTACAACGTGGTTGTGTGGAAAGAATAGGAAAACAGATCATGTTGCGTAATCAAAAGCCCTGCTGCTGCACAAAGGACTCTCTGTATTGTCAAACTGCACCGGCCACTCGTATTATTAAACCTTCTCCGTGCATTATTCTACCTCTTTGACCTCCAGCAGGAATGTAAACACTTGACTGGAAGAGTTCAGAGGAAGCGGTTATGTAACTCGAGTTTTGGAAAAGGCTTTAAAGTTGCATAGAGGACATGAATTGAAACCTGTCTGGTAGGCTTGTAGATGTTTTTTCTACTGAAAAATCTGTTTAGAAGGCCTGAGTCACAAGGATGTGGCAATCCTAACTTTAGAATGATTCAGAAACTGTTGGAAGGGTGTGCAAATCTACAGATTTTGAAGATAATGAACATCTATTGACCCCAGAAGATGTGATTGGGGCAATGTTTGTTCTCATATAGGTGGAAAAAGTCCAAATTTGCAATTTTGGGGTGTCAACTTTAAAGGTCCTGGGATTTTGTGATTGAGGTCAACGCAAAGACTGAAATGAAAAAGCAGCAGACCTTAGAGTTCATTCCACATTTAGTCTATTTCTTCATTTTGTTTTCAAACGTTCTTTAAGAACAGCTTCAAAAAGGGTGTAAAAATTGCTCGTTTTAGAAACTTCCAGGTCTCCAATTTAAGGATTGAAAGTTTAGACTCTTTCAAAACGAATCAAGCAAGTGTCTTTTGCATTGAAACCTTTAAGAAATGAAACAATTTGGGTTGAGCGACAATAGCAGGAGCCTGATTCTGCGCCAAAATGTCAAAAGCCCACGTGTCTCCCTCCACGCAGGCCTCTCTCGAAGCAGCTGTGAGAACGCATCTATAGGAAAGTGAAACAGCGAGCAGGCCAGCATATTTATAGACAGAGTGTGATGTTTCACATTCCCTCTTTATCGTGCAGCGGCGGCTTCGGTCTGCGCAGAGCGGAGCTGCTCTCCTCCTCGTGAGGGTCATGCCTCTCATTAAAATCTCAGTGAGGGACCTGCTGCAGGCCCGCGGCGTCTCCTCAGCCCGCACAAATAAACGCATGACTCACGCTGAGCCTTTTGTTTATTTGCTTCATCATTTGGAATTTTTACATTTTTGAGACTAAAATTATAGGCATTTATCATGGATTTGTGCGCTTTCATCTGAAAGGAGTGGCTCATTTTGACGCACCAGGCCGCTTTTAAGTGATTCAGAACCGAAAAGACGCGCAGCTTTAGCACTTTTCTTATTTGCGGTTTGAAAACGTCGCCCTGTAAGTAGGACAAGTGCGCTGCAGTTGCCCAGAAACCAGAGAGCCAATAATGTTCTGACAGAGGCACCTCTGTTTATTCACGTACGCCCGCCGCCATTGCGGCTCCTGCAGACTGCACTTTTCGTCGACGCGCAGCCAAATATGGAGCTCCAGAGCGCAGGCTGTGCGCGCGGCGGACTCCTCTATGCAGCGCACCAGAATCAGCCATTCTAGCGCCGACAGGAAATGTCGGTCTGCACGCTATGAGTATCAAAATGGTGGTTCATATTTCCACAGCAGCCACAACGCATCTTTTGTCCGCGGCGCGCCCGCCTTTGTCTGCGCCGCTGCATGCGGGGACGTTTCTACTGCAGACGTGTCAGATCTGCGTTTATAGGCGAAAATTCAAAAAAGGGAGAAATGGCTGCTGCGTCACGCACCTCTCTGCGCGGAGCGGGCTGACTGTCCTTCCTGTATCTGCCGGAATATTAACCCCCCACACCCCATAAACTCAGATTATTACCGAAATCGAATCCAAATCTGTCTGCGTGCCTCCAGAAACCGTCTCACAAAGGCGAAGGCGCGTAGATTATTTGGGTTTTTTGGCACCATGAGGACAGAACCGAACAAGAACACGCATTTATTTGGACAAGAAACCCAGGTTCTGTCTGATGGGTTTTTCCCGACACACCTGAGCGACACTTTGTGCCTTTTCAGGAAATCTGATTACCATAAAAGGGGAAAAAATACCAGAGAGAAAATAAAGAAAAACTAAATCTATAAGAGAAAAAACATTTGGATCAACTATGATATTATCTGCGGGAGGATTCAGTCTGCACATTACGCGTTATGATCTGTTGGATGAGGACTGACCTGTGGTTTGGATGATTTTTAATTAAACCCGTGCTGACCTATGTTGGCTGCTTCCAGTCCAACTGAATAAATACATTTATTTTTTTAAACGTATTTAATCTACCAGACAAATAA
>NC_050519.1:12676147-12760961 GCF_002922805.2 Oryzias melastigma
ACAACTCATAGAAAATAAGTTGACATAATATATATATATATATAGGCAGTATGTAGTATAAATGCAAGAAACTGTTTGAATATTGTGACAATAATTATTTAGATTCATACAGGAAGGAACAACAGAGGCCCCAAATGAGCTCAGGGTAAAAACTACAGCTCTGCATTTCTTTCACTTTTTTTACGTTTTTAAAAATAATAATGCTAATGTCAAAAATAAATAATATTTTATTTAATATTTACAAATGTTTTCTTTCATGGCGCATTTTCTTCTGCAAAAAGAGAAAAACGTATAAATAATTGTTTTATCTAAAACAATAAAAATCGAAATCTGCTCATTACTCATATAGGCTGAGACGGAAAAAAAGAATTCAGAAAAATTAAATTGAATTAAAAAAATGGAAGAAAATAATCTTAAAATATGTTTTGACTAATTAAAAATGCAAATCATGCTGTTCCAACACCGCGCAGATTAGGAATTATTTTACACCTTCATTCCCTCATCTTGGTTGCAGTAAAATCGTGTTAGTTGATTTATTTGATTTTTATGAATTTTTACAAAAAAAGGTTTGAAAAAATTATAAATGCTTGAAAAGATATATTTTAGAGACTGCGCATTACGCATTTTTGACCTCTTTTACGCACCAAGAATGCGGTGTTAACGCATAAATCCGCTCCTCATCCAGATCATTTCATGTTCATCTTTCACACGGTGATTCAGGGACACAAACACTTGAACTTTACGCACAAATGTTCCGCTCCATCTCAGCATAAATCTTTCTTTTAAAGAGCGCCATTCTGGTGCCACTTCGTTAATTATAAATATTATTTAAAAATGAAAGAGATCCTTTTAAATCTTTCTGAGAATAATCGAATGCTGTGCGCAGACGCTAAAATAATATGCGCTGATTTTGATACTTTGCGCACAGCAAATACTTATTATGAGCTGCTTATTTGTGGCTGATGCGACTTTTGGAAAAAGTCAGTGATGGTTCAAGCTTTTATTTAGATTATTCACGCGCTTTGACATCGTGGAAACAATTTATTTTAGATAAATTGGTGCTGGGAGCCACTGATTTATGCATATTATTTAATTTCTTGTCGTCTTTTTAATGTATTTAAAAGAGATTATTCATAATTATTTAGCTGAATTATTGGCCTTGATGTTTTTCTGTAAGTTGCTGGTTGCTTTATGACCCACATGTTTTTAGTTTTTGATGTGACTAATTGTCCTCCAGCGTGACACTCTTTAAAGCCCCCCGGGGAGCTCCGTGGGGCCCGTGGCCCCCCGCTCTGGGAGCCTCTGACTCTGCCTGCTCCACGGTGCCAGACATTCCTGTACAGCAGCGAGGCAGCCGGAGCAGCGGGACTCCTCCCCCTCACTTACAGACCCGGAGCACGTAGCGGCAACAGAGCCAATGCGCTCCACCACGATCCGTCCTACCGAGAGCGGCGCCTGGCAACAGCAAAAGGACGTGATGACGTCCTCTCCAGATCACGTATTATGGGATGTGCGGAATTAAACAACCCAGGAGGAGGACGAGGGGGGGAAACCCAAAAAAATAAAACAACAACAAGCGCGGCACGGATCGTGCATGGTGAATCATGGAGCTGTCGGCTGTCGGCGAAAGCGTCTTCGCCGCCGAGTCCATCATTAAGCGGCGGATCAGACGGGTATTTTTCACCGCCATGCCTCTTCCTTTTCATCTAGCACGCACGCGCGTGTTGCTCCAGGTCGACGTGCAGCTGTCTGATAACCTGAATGCGTGTCTGATCTGTTTTGCAGGGTCGTTGGGAATATCTCGTAAAATGGAAGGGCTGGTCTCAGAAGTGAGTATGAGAGGCGAGGCTGTGAAGCACAGCGCTCCATCCTGGCCGCTCGCGACAACTGCAGCACCTCAGCGTGTGGCTTCACCCAGCTTTGCGGTTGTTTTCTTCTTTTACTATGTTTGCGCGTCATTTGGAGCAGTCTGTCGCGCGTCTTGCGGCTTTTACGCAACATTCTTGCGGCAAAATCGCCCACCACCTCAGATTTATCCACTTTTCGAAGAGCTCACACATATATAGCTTTAGCGGATTCGGGCTTTCATGCGTCACTGTCCGCGACGTTGCCTGCAATTTGAGCGACCAGAGTCATTTCCAAAAAGAAAAGTATTGTTTGGCATGTTTGACGTGCAAAACCCTTCCCTTCTCGCTTGCTGTGACGCAGGTACAGCACCTGGGAGCCGGAGGAAAACATTCTGGATGAGCGCCTCTTCGCCGCCTTCGAGGAGAGGTGAGGCTTAATTTGACAGCGCGCTGTTGTAGGCCTCTCTGCGCAAACTCCACAGCACAGTGCGCTCCAGGGCGCAAAATTGGTTATTAGGACACAATATCCCCTCCCAGAAAAGAAGTGATTTCAAGTGGCAAGAAAACTTATATGAAGTGTGTTTGCATAAAGTTTAATTGATTTTCAGTTAAACTTAAAAAAGTCTAGGAGTCATGGAGCGTTTTTGATTCTTTTGGTCAATGGCAAACCGTTAGCCGGATTAAAGAGGTTAGAGTTCTCTTATTTATTCTTGCAATTATTAACTCTTTTAGGGAGAAAGAAAGAGAACTATTCGGGCCGAAAAAGAGAGGACCCAAACCCGAGACGTTTCTCCTGAAGGTGGGTGGATTTCATCTTCTCGCCTTTTCAAGTGCGCAAAATGTTGAAAGTAAAGTGAATATTATTTAAAAAAAAGTTATTTTAAGACTCTAAATTAAAGTCTAAATAATCTGAAAAAAATTATTTAATTTCGTATTTATATCAACATTTAGAATTAAGAGGAAGTTCTGTTATAAGATTTAACAGATTTCTATTTTTGGTAAAATCTCACATTTAATTTGAAAATATTAAAACGTGTTATTTCCTGTCCTCAGGCCAAAGCCAAAGAGAAAAACTATGACTTTAGAGTGGAGTCTCCCAGAGGAATCCAGGTTTCCTATCCTGTCCCGGAGCCCATCGTGACTCCAAGGGCCAGAGAGGGTTTACGCACCGTGGTTCCCACACTCTTCCCTCCGAGCGCGATCAACCGAGGCGAAAGCGTCCACGTCTTCCCTCCCGAGCCGGAGAGGAGGCCCAGACCACCTCCTCCTCCTCACGCGGCTCCAGAGTCTCCACATTTCCCTAAAAAGCGAGGACGCAAACCGAAGCATCGTGTGCACCATGAGAAACATGACGAGAGCGCCGCAGAGGAGCCGGACGCCAAACGGAGGCTGCTGGAGGAGCCCACGGTGCCCCGGCGCGCCCATCATCGCGAGGAGGCGTCAGAACGCACGCTCATCCAGCTGACCAAAAGGTTCCAGGAGGAGACAACCATCACACCCAAACCCAGTAGCCAGCACAGACACGTAAAGGGCGCGAGGTTGTCTTACACCTGCGCCTTCAGTCCAGATGTGCGTCAAAGGGATCCGTACTGTCTGAGCAGGATGCAGCAGAACGCACTGCGGTGCGCCGCGGAGGAGCGCAGGTTTCAGGAGAAGGAGCGCTGTGCGCTCCGGGAGCAAGCAAGTGTCACGTCACGGTCAGACCACAACTCAGCCTCCTGCTGGAGCCCCAGTTTCACCAACCTGGACAGCGTGACCGTGACTGACGTCACCATAAACCTACTGACGGTCACGGTCAGAGAGAGCAGCACGGACAAAGGCTTTTTCAAAGGGGAGACATAGAGGAGAGCGCCAGAACAAACAGGCCCACAGTCATGCTTTATTTTTTCTAGGTAAAAGTCAGACATGTACAAACATATTTAATACAATCATGAACAAATAATAATAAAAAGAGAGGGTGAAGATGTGTTTGTGTGGATTTTTCCTTATTTCATCTTTTCATCTCTTCACTAAAACCCATCTTGACCTTGACCTATTCGATTTTCATGTTTCTTTCCAACTCAAGACACAGATCCTTAAAAGGACTTGAACATTCAAAGTCCTCCTAAAACTATTTATAGGTGAAACGTAGAAATAAACGTTTCAAAGAATAGCATTTGACTCCAAAAGTTATCTTTTTAACTTTCTTTTAAACTTGTTTGGTGAGTTAAAAAATAAAAATATGTTTTTGTTTTTCAGATGTAAGATGAATTGTGAATGATGTAATCAGTTTTTCAGTTCCTCTAATCAGGTTTTTATCATGGATTTAGAAAAGTTATAGAAAAAAAACATTTTAGACATTTATTTTGAAATTCTTACTGTTTTTGTTGCAAAACATTTTCTTTAAATATATATATAAATACATAAATGTGTGTGTGTGGTCAGATGATCCAAATTTAACGTACTGCAAGGTCCCTTAAATTGAGTGACTTAAAAAAATTATAAATGAAGAAAATTTATTTTAAAAAGATATTGTTAAATTAGGCACATAAGAACCTAAAAATTGGCTCTTTATGAAAAAATATTTCCACCATAATGACAAAAGTATAATTAGGCCCCAAACAGCCACAATTAAGTTCAAGTGAACTCTTAAGTTGTGCGCCATGATATGATTTATCCTTTAAAATGATTCTTTAGTCTATTTTGTGCCTTAAAAATCAAAGATCGTTTATTTAAACATCAGGTTTAGATCTCACACAAACCTATTTTCCTGCTTTACATTGTCTTCAGGCCCCGCGTGCTTTAAGATGACAGGAGGCCGTTTTTTTACGGACACAAAGCCGCTATTCATCAGCTCCTCTTTGTCCCTCTGTGACACATGAGCCAATCTGATCATCCTGTAAAACCACTCAGTCCATGTCGCTTTCTCTCTCTTTATTTTTTTTAAACAGAGGTCAAGATGTTTCAGGATGAGAAAGATAGTGAGAAAAGATTTTAAAAAAAATGACCCACAGCAAACGCATCCTCGTGCAGCTGAGTTTACACCTGGAAGAGGCTTTACACATTCAGACTCCAACTCCTGCTTGATGTCCTTCAGATGAGTCTGCAGAAGCTCTCCACGGACCGTCACGCTCCACGGGCTCCGCCTCCACAAGAGGTCGCTACCACCACGACCTGGAACCGATTCCAATAACTCGACAGAGCCTGCAGGCCTAAATAGAGCGAAACTGCTCATGCGCAGTGAATTAGTGATCGACGAAAGCTGGATATTAAAGGTCGCTGAGTTACAGCCTCCCTCCTCCAGATGTGAGGATGCGCACTGCATCCAGCTGCCACTAGATGGCACACGAGTACAGATCCGTCTTCATTTTACCTTTTGTTCTGCACAAATATATTCAGATTTGATCATTTTAAAAGAAATTAGCTAACATTGAAGCTAGTTTGGCAAAAACAAATAATTTGTTTATTTAGACAAATTGATCACTTTCAACAAAGCGGTCGTTCTTGATCGATATTATAGGAAAAAAAGTGAGCAAGGGAGGGAAAAGGAGGAGGAGGAGGGAGCATCTCAAAAGTCCTTCCTTCCTCCCAGCAGCTCTTCAGTCTCAGCTCCTGCTCCGCAGTCTCACTTCAGAGGCTTTTATCTCTAGGGTGATGGAGATGTTACTAATTGTGATCATTGGCTTCTGTTGGCTGGCTCTTCCCGCCGCAGCGGATCTGTGCAACTGGACCGGCAGGTGAGTGAACTTTAGTCCACTTGCGCGTAAAACTGGAGTTCATCCAATTTAGTTTATTTTTAGGAATACAGTAACTAATTTCTCATCATTGTTAAAGATATTAATAAGTAAGAAATCTGATAAAACACAAATAAAATACATTAAATATTACAATTTATTCTCTTAAAACAGATCATTAGTTTTAAATGAATTAATATGTATTTTCTTCCCTCTGGAATCCAGTGGTTTTGCATCTGCAGACTCCAGGGTTGTTCTCCAGGTGCGGCTGAGCTGCGCTGAGGGCTCAGTGAGGTGGGTGGACCCAGCTCAGGCTCTCAGGGTGGTCCTCGACCCCAAAGTGTCCTCCTCAGGGCGCAGCAGAATCTGCATCAAACCCTTTGCCTCCCTCGGGCGGGTCAGCATGCTCGTGGAGCGGGCGGGGAAGCTGCAGCTTCTGCAGGCGAAGAGAGGGCGAGCGGAGCGCCAAGTGGTCTGCTTCAGCGCGGATGGAGCAGAGAGGCCCGCGATCTACCTCCAGGCCAGTCCGAGGGGCGACGAGCCCGGGGGCAGAGGAGTGATCGGCTTCAGATACGAGCTGCTGGGAAACAGGAGCGCTGCGCCTCATGGAGGGATGCATGGTGCGTAAAGTTCCACTCCAAAACACGATGGAATTGTCCAAAAGAATGAGTTATTCCAATGAAAAGGAAAATGAAACATGCTTCACTTTCCCATTCATCACATCTGAAGCTTGTTTTTTATAAAAAAAAATGTTAAAAAGGTAAAAACTAAACTTATTTTTATCTTTTTCAAAGTTCCTGATGATTTTATAGTCTTGATCGCCTTCTTTATCTTTATCATTTTGTAAAATTTTAAGCTTTAAAAATATTTTTAAACATTTGTGAAGTGAAACTTCTTGCTCCCAGAAGTTTGATGCAAATTTAAAGCAACATCTTCAACCCTAGTGGAGGAATCCATGAAATCACAGATGTGTGGGGGGCGGTGGGGGTCGACTGTGGTTATTTAATTACAGAATCCAGTCCTGCCCTGCAGAGCATGCAGCTGCTGGTCAGTCTTGTGTTTTGTCCTGCTTGTCTGGCTTCCATCAGGGCACAAAGCAGAGAGGACCCAGCAGAGCTCAGGGTGGCTGGAGGGCAGCGGGCCAGGAGGCCCATATTCATCTCTCAAATACTTTGCAGATTCCTCAAATACCTCATCATTGTGTGCGCCCGACGATTAGCATTTATCCATGTGTGCGGGCCTGTCCCCGTGCGCTGATGTCATTCTGTGTCCATAATAGACAGCTGCCTGTTTATCTTTTCTGTATTAGCCGTCTGGCAGAGTGTTTGACTCTGCAGCCCCTCGCTTTGGCTTGGGGGTCATTCAATTAGCTGGATACAAAAGAAGTCAAACATGGGGTCAAGATTAGAGCGGATTGGATGTGTGTGAGCGGAGCATTTTAAGGGGTGCAAGCACATTCTTTCCTCTAAACCACACTTTGGGCTGCGAAGGGGATGAAAGGAGGTGGTATGTGAGGAGGTGTGACACCCTTCTTCAACCGTTGTCAGACTGTGCTTTAATTTATGCATGCTTGGAGATATAAAAGGAACTTCAAAAAATACTGTAGAAAAAGTTTTAGTTTCTGACCTTTCTGTGGTGATTCTTTTTTTTCCTGCAGCTTCATGCCGACCCTGCAGTGAAGCAGAGCTGCTCATGGCCGTCTGCAACAGTGACTTCGGTGAGTACATCCTGCTCAAAAAACACCTTCAGTTTAAAAAATCATACTCTTGATGGAAGGAACGTCTTCTACAGTCATGGTCACATCTGGGAGATGTTGAGTTGCTGATCATAAATCCGAGTAAATCACTATGACAAGCGGAGTCCCGCAGGGTTTGATACCCAGACCACTGCTGTTCAGTCTATTAAAAATCTCCCTCCAGACCAGAGTTCGTTTCCTCTGCTTTGGTATGAAAGCTTGTTTGATCCCAAGCAAGTGAACATATGTGCAATTCATTAAAGACACACGCCATTGAGAATCATGTTTTTAACATCTTCTTGTGGCATTTTTCTCATGATATACTGAAAATTAAGCTTGAAATTAGGAGCAGATGAAAAACACAGTTGGATAAAAGCTTGTAGCTGTGATTCCATTCGGATTCATCCACTTTGCAGACAATTACATTCACGTGCGTCTCATTTTCCTTGTCTGAGTTGGAATCTGGCTCAAAACTGTTTGGCTCATCACCTTTGCTGCATCAGTAATGTTAGTTTGGGGTTGTGAGGGGCTGTAAGGTAGTGAGAGAGTGTAAACAAAGGGATGATGGGAAATGAGGGCAGGCTTAACTCAGATGTAAATTTCTAATAAACTATGCAGAAACTATGTGAAGGAAAATGACACTTAAAAAAAAAATTGGGCTTAAAACATCACAATGAAAATAAAAAAATCCACTGGGAATGATTTTATATTAAAACAGAAGATAATCGGAGGGGACTTGAACTTCCTTGGACCCTGTGTCTACAGACACACTTAAGCCAAGAAAAGTTCTAGAAAATCTTGATTGCATCTTCTGTATTAACTTATTTTTGGTGTTTTTTTCCCAGTGATTCGAGCTTACATCAAGAACGTCTCTCACGACTGCTGGAGTCAGACTTCCTCGGTGGAGGTGTGGGCCTCTAGGGTGTATTGGCAGCGCAGTGGGGTGTTCGAGCACCAGCTGGACCCATCTGGCTCTCCATCCTGGCACGGGCGCATTCACACCATGCTGCGCTGCCACGTGAAGCCTGGCGATGGAGAGTTTCTCTTCACGGGGTCAGAACACTTTGGAGAAGCTTGGTTGGGCTGCGCCCCACGATACAAAAACTTCCTCTCCGTCTATGAAAAAGCCCGGCTGGAGCGTCGAAACTCCTGCGACTTCCCTCTGGGCTGAGACGTGCCGGTGTCAGCAGAAGAAAGCACTGTAGGAACCTTGTTATGCTGTCATTCCAGCGAGGTGGCGTCCGGCGTCACCAGCAGGGGCGAAGCCACGGAAACGCTGGTGAAAAACACAGAACAGGAGCAAACAGTGGGGCCCCCTGAGCCGAGGGCCCGCCTTTGTCTGTCCCCCATCGATGCCCATCATCCAGGGAGACCAAGGAGGGGTTGGGTTTCTTTTTGTGGCGCTCCCCACTTTAACTGTTGTTCACTTGGCCGGTTCTGTGTAACAGTTGCCCTATGAACTGCAGCAGGGAGGAAAAAAGGAGCCCCCGCCATTCACAAAAAACAGTTGAATTGTACATATGACCTTGTAAAAGTGTGTTTTTACACAAATAAATGTCTAAATCCTCTTATTCTGCATCTGTCTGTATATTTCATTATTCATAAACTATAATTCAACAAATCTTAAATCTTTGATTGTAGATCATCAAACAATAAAAGTCTCATATTTTAAAAAATGTAATAGTCTATATATATTCTTCAAACCCACCAACTTTATCGTCTCTTTCATATAAAGAAACACTGAAGTGGTTTTTATAATCCTGAAGCTCCCTCCTCTCAGCCCCAAAGGATGAATAGACACATGTGAGGCCAGACATCCACTCCCCCCCCCCTTAGCCCCTCCCAGAGCAGAAGCGTTAATTGACTTTTAAAGTAACTCCTCTCTGAGCTCTTCCACACTTCTCCCCGGCTGAGCAGAACCTCACAAATTGCTGTGTTGAACTTTTTATGAGGACTAAATAGGTCCCAATGAAAGTGTAAACGACTGAGCTGTGAATGGGGGCCCGCACAATGGCCCTGCAGTGACAAGGCCCCCAGCAGACATAATGAGCATTGTTGCAGCTGCTGTTATAAAGAAACCATCAGGGTTTGAGAAGAAATCAGAGGGAAATTTTCTGTTTGCTTTGAGTAAAGATATCATTTTCAGATAAGCTGGTGTTTAAATGAAATCCAAAAATGTGATGAGTTTCTGAAACTGTTCTGAGATGTGTCACATTTTGATGAATGTCACCCAAAAATCAAGTTTTCAATTGTTCACAAGCACAGTCAGACTTCTCCTCTGGCAGCATTGTCTCCAGAGGCCACCATGTCAAATTTCAAAATAAAATATAATATCTCCACAGGCTCTCGATGCGACGCCATTCTCCTCTCTGGGAATTCCAGCAGGCTCTCATGGGGAAGGAAACCAGGAGGGCTCTGGCCCCGGAGCTGCTGCCCTGTGCACCGGCAGGAGTCCACTCAGACTGGGGGGTAATTGGTTTATCCCACCGCCTGGTCTGCTTTCCCATGTGGGCCACTGCTGCGGGGAGGCCCAGGGGTACAATATGGAAACAGCATGACACCCTCCAGGGCCGGGGCGGCATTCACTGCTGCAGCAGTAGGGAGCAGGAACGGCCGAGGAGGAACACAAAGCTGAAACAGAGACGTCTCTCCGCTTTGAAAGGGTCGCCATTTGGTCTCCTTATAAATCTGGGCAGCCTTCGTGGTTAAAAATGTGAAGTAATTGAGTTTTGACTGGAGCTGTTTTATTCATCCATCTGATTTCTAATCCCTTTTGGGGTCACAGGAACATTTTTCTTATTTTATTTTATTTTTGTACATTTTTTCCCCTCATAAATCTACATTTCAAAAGATATTAAGTCTGTGAGATGCCCATGAACCTGCATCAGTCATGTGCTTCTAAATAAATGATGAAGTTTCAACATTTGAAGCAGTTTGGAATCTTTCATTGCATTCAACAGACAGAAAAACTACCATGATGCTCAGAGAAGCTCTTTAAAAACTTCTCCACAGAACTAACACTATTAAAATGAAGACTTTTTATGTTTCCAAATAAAAAAAAGCTTAATAAGAACTAGCCTAAACAAAAAACAGTGTTACTTTTATTTAAAAAATGACATTAACTACAAGCATTATTTTTCAAAAATATCTCTTTCAGTCTTTTTTTTTAATTTATTTAAAACAAATAAAAAACATATCCAACCAACTAATGTTATATAGTGCCAGCATAAAAAAGATGGATAGAAAATTAAGCCTTTTCAAAATAAAAAAAGGTCAAAATGGTATTATTGCAATCTTATCGATGACATAAAAGTTGTCATATTCTTGATTCTGCAGCATCAGCATGTTAAAATTCACACCTGGAATAACCAAGCAAATAGATTCAAGTGGACCTCCACTGAGTTTTTATGAGATATAACTCAGGACGGAATAGATCTACAGCTTAAGGAGATTTTTTTTATGTCATACACATTTGAAAAAAAAAAAAGTCCAAGCATTGTGTTCTTCCTGCAAATGACAACTGCTAAAAAAAAGTCTGAAAAGACCTGTTTTACTTGAAATATATGGGAACAGTTTGTGTTATGCATCAATTCTTCATTTGCATAAAACATTTTAATATGACCATTATATATATACACATCTAGTAAATACATATCCAGAAACTAATAATGTCAAATTCAATCGCAGAAGGGGCCAAATTCAAAACACACTTTTGGTCACAGGATAAACATTTATTAAACACAATAAAACTACATTTTTTAAACTTTAAGAACATAACTTTTTAACCTTTCTGTGAATACAAAAAGGCAGGAATATTATTCCAGAATACTGAGACTGAACCCCACATTGCCTCTAGTGGAAGGTTGGCGCCAGTGTTCTGCAGGAGCCCCCACCAGTGTGTGAATGTGTGTGTGAATGGGTCTGTGACTGTTTGGGCCTTCAAGGAAGGTAGAAAAGCACTATTTACCATTTAAATCAACTTTAAATAACTTTCAATATTTTACTCTCTGTAAAAATAAATATTTTGTCAAAATTATGCAAGTTAGTAGTGGGCATAAGATAACATTGGGCCAATAATAACAATAAAATAAAATGATCTGGCAGATATATTTACCCGGAGGGCCAGATCCAGCCCCCTGGGCCTTGACTTTGACATGTGATGTAAACTACATAAACCCTAAATAATTATAGTTAAAGCCACTTCCTACTCTTTCAATGTGAAACTTTTTTACAGTCACTCAAACAGACTATAGGCCTCCATGACTTAAAGGCTGTTTACCTGCTTATGAAGGTTGACCAGAGTATCACTGAAACAGGCAATCTTTTGAGGTAAAAGCGTGTTGAAAAGTGTTCTTATTCTTTGTATCTGTGAATCTAAAATCTTAAAAATAATCCGAAAACAAAACAGATTTATTTTAAAAAAAAACTGTGATACCAGCTTCACAATTTTGTAAAATAAAATAATTTATTTCGAGCATACAAAAAATTACTTAAATTTCAAATGAACATTTTGGATGCTGTGACAGAGCATGTCCACAAGGTGGCAGCAGATCACTGATAAATTTTAGTGAGTGAAAGAAAAGAAAAGAAAAGTTCGGCCTGTCAGGATTTAACTCGTCAATTTATGTGTCACGTGATTACTTTTATTTATTTATTTGTTTTATTCCCCTTAATCATGAAGGACTTATTAGGGACCAAAATGACCCATAAGGCCAAGCGCTCATGTGGAGGTCCCTCTTCTGGAGCATTTCTGATTTATCAGCGAACAGACAAAAGAAATAGAAAAAGTAATAAAGAAACACATAAAACTATCACATTTAGAAAGAGATGTTATTTTAAAATATACTTTTTAAATAAAAGTTAAATGTAAGTGTTAAGATGTGGCCAGAAAGGCGGTGGAAATCCTTCAGGAGCGTTTTTTTCCCTTTGCAAAGATATCACATGTCCCCAACAGGCCATGCGTTTTACAGTCGGGAAGTGGAGCTACTTCCTTCTTCCTACCTCACTGCTGCGCGCTACAGAGGACCGCCTGACTGTCGTGGCAATGGGGAAGCCTGACAGGGACTGTTTCCACTGCTGACTTGACGCAGCGCCAGCGGGACCGACCTGCGGGATCCTCTCCGTTCTCGTGCGTAAAGGTGTTTGGAGTGAGGCTTGTTTTTCCTGTGCGCCATGTCTGCGGCGCAGCGCGACGCTCGGCTTTAGGGCGGATGATCGAGAACTTTTCGACTCTTGAAGGAGCAGCTGTGAGGACACCATGAAGAAGCAGTTCAACCGTGTCAGGCAGCTCGCCAACCAGACTGTTGGCAGGTGGGTTTTTGTTTGTTTGTTTGTTGTTTTAAAGGATTTCACTCAGTTCTGGTCATGCGTTTTAGTGCTGGGGGCCAGATTTTGCTGTCCTTTAAATTCTTCTTTTACTGTCATCTGGTGTGGGCGGTGTTTGGGCGCTTTACTTGGAGAAAACATACCTGAAAAGGTTATTTGGGTTTAAAGAATTAAACTTTCCATCTAAAAAAAGTCTCAAAGTTGACTTTTTCTAAGATAAAAATGGTTTAATCATTTCAAAGGTAGAATAAAAACTATTCATCACATGTTTGATCTTTAAAACAAATCCAAATGAGTTAGTTTAGTGTGTTTTAAGGTAGAAACTGTAGTTCTGAATCTCCTATTTCTCAATTTCTTGGGTCATTTTTTAGTGACTCATCAAGACAAGCCACATAGAAAGTCTGACTGAACATGAGATTAGAGGGATCTCCTTTCCTTTGGGTTCTCCATCAGCACACCACTTGGGAACTCTCTGTTTCTGTCAGTCAGTGAATCGATCTCCAGATGGACTTTCTGTCTCAAAACCTTGTAGGCTGTAACCATGGATTCCTCGCAGACATCGCCCTAGTGTTGTGCAAGAGCAGTAAAGATCAGCTAAGCAGACTGACAGCCTGCCTGCTGGAGAGGCAAAAGTGCATGTGAGGAGCACACACCCTCCCTGGATTATGACTGAAGTTAAAAAATACATGGAGGCCTGACAGGCTTTGAAAGAACATGCAGCCGACACGCTCGGTATGAGACTGTCACCAATACATCATAAACCATTGTTATAAAGGTATAAATAACCTTTGTAGCAAACTACAAACACAGCATAAATGAAACTAAAGAGAGTGGCTCTTAAAGCAGAACTGAACCCTGACGGATGATTTCTGTTTGGGAAGGCTGCACCACTTTTAGTGGAGTTATTTATTTTTTAAAGAACCTCTTGGATTTACATGGGATTAAAACAGATCTGATCTAATTGGTATAATTTACCTCGATGTTTTTAGTTTATGAGTTTCAGCTTGGTTGGGGTCTGTTGTTAGATCCATAACTATCAGAGGACGGCTCCACTCAGGTTAAATCAATGCTAATCTAGTCTTGAATGTTGCTTGTGTAGCTTTTTTTTCTTTAGAGGTAAACCTTTTAAACCTGACGTCTAATGCAACTATCTATGTGGACCGCTGGGCTTTTATTTTGGCTTCAGCTAAATAAATCCAAAGTCGACACTTGTTTTTGCATTGTTTCTGTGTGAGGATAACAGATTTGAGTCACACTGTCCTGACTCTCCGTGGAGGTCTGGTTCCCTTTGAGCACTAAATGCTGAAACACGTCCAGAGTTTTGGCTACAGTGATGTTTGTTGGTTGATTTCTTTGAAAAACAGAAGGTTTTCTTTTAAATAAAATCAGGAGGAAGCCAATCACAAATTGTGTTTTGTTCACAAGCTTCTGTTTTTAACCCGTCTCTGCAGGAAAACGTGAGCATCGAAGCCCGTTAAATTGATGAATATAGACCACAATGCACTGTGTTTGAATGATTTGAAAATAATGTATTTATATTTGATAAATCAAACAAGTTTTCTTCATCAGAACTCATAATGTCTGAATTCACTCACTAAAAGTGCCCTACAAATCCCCCAGAATTCTCTGCACAAAACGAGTGTGCATCAATGTTCAGTAGATTGAGAAATATAGACCACAATGCATTGCTTTTGAACATTTTTATTTAAATGTATTCTTTTTAATAAACTATCAATGTTTTTATCATCATAACACAATTGATTCATAAATAGTCACTGTGATATGCTCACTTTGATTAGGTTTTCACTTTGTGAAATTGGTGATGTTATATTTGCGGTTAAAAAAAAAAAAAAAAAAAAAAAAAGTAGTGAGCATGGTGTCCAAATTGCTTTTAAAATCCACAGCACTAGGAAGTCCTGTCCTATATAGTCTTTTAGTAGTTGGGGAGAAGGAGGGAGTTCAGACAAAGCCTCAGTCTTTGTAAAATGTTCTTATTTATTAGGTTTTTATTTTGTACGTTGGCTTTGACCAGTCTCTGCTCCACCGTCTCCAGCTGGTCCAAAACTCAGCTGCCCGCCTGTTAACAGGGACTAGACCACACCACTCCAATTTTATGCTCGCTTCACTGGCTGCCCGCGTCTTTTAGGAGTATTTTTAAGATTTTTGAATGTATGCATGGACTGTCATCTTAGCACCTTTCTGAACTTTTACATTTTTATCCTCCATGTTGAGTCCTGAGATCGGAAGACTAGATATTTTTAACGGTTCAAGCCAGCTTGTTTTATTGTTTTTATTGTTTCTCTTATTTTATTTTGTTGTTTGTTGATTTTATTTGTGTTTGATTTTATGTTGAGTACGTTGGTTGCTTCTGATTTTATAAGTACTCTCCAAATAATAAGTGGATTGATTAAAAAAATAATTGTGAATATGATGTTTGACTTGCATAAAAAATCCAGTATTTGAATGTATCATAAGCGTAGTTCACCAAGTAACCACTAGGGTCTGGTTTTTTAAACTTACAAACTATGTAAGTCCCTAACATTTTAATAGGGACTGAAAAAAAGATAAATAATCATAAATCCAACCTGGTCTACATAATATCTAGATTATATACTCATATCAACTGTGCCATACATGATTAATTTATTTTATGTCATAAAACTTCCATCATTTGATTGGACACCTGGGCATTAAATCCTCATTTATTGAAGACATTAGTGGTCCATCAGTTGTCAGGACAGCCTGTTTCAATCATTTGGCTTCTCTTTTACAGAGGCTACGCTTTAATGACATCATATGCTGTCGACCAGTTAGCCAATGAATAATAAACTAACTTTATTAGCTGTCCATCTCTTAAATGGTTGTTGGTTCCACATCCTGTTAAATCTTAATAATGTCATTAATTGTTAACTCTAGTCTAAAAATGTCTACGCAACGACCTCCTGCTGATTAGATATAGTATCTGTTTCACGTACTGCTACTTGATTTATCTAATGTCTTTCAGTTCTGTTT
The DNA here is from genome assembly GCF_002922805.2 of Oryzias melastigma. Lineage (NCBI taxonomy): Eukaryota > Metazoa > Chordata > Actinopteri > Beloniformes > Adrianichthyidae > Oryzias > Oryzias melastigma. Next base: position 12,691,780 of record NC_050519.1, read on the forward strand.
CTGTTGTTTTCTGCTTAAACATTTGAACTTTGATCATTTTGAATGTGCTGAATTCTTCTAAGTTGGGTAGATTTCTTCTTCTCAGCATATCAAAGCTGTGAAACCATCCAGCTGATGTCTGAGCTCAGGACTGCACCCAGAGGTGTCGTCAATAAAAAGATAATCCTGTCACCGGTGAGGTAATCACAAACTGTGTAGGGTGTGATATAAAGATTCTACTGCAGGATTATGTCATAGCACCTACAGTACGTTGCAGAGGGTTAATTGATCCCTGTGAGTTTGTGGATTTGCCCTGCTGGGGAGACACAGGAGGTCTGCAGAGGTTTGTGCTCAGAGACGCGTTACATGGCTGTTTTAGTCCGACACAGAGGGCGGGTGCTCTTTGGCTTTTGCTCGCCTGCGCGGGGAATTTGTGAAGCTCGCAGAGCTGATTACGCCTCCCTAAAAGTTCACACGATGATCTGAATTTGCTCCAGCCAGGTGCGTTCTGGTGACGTTTTCTATAGGCTGTTGTGTTGCTTCCAAACGCGCTGTGTGTTTTAGACACTGCCCTCTGTGAAACGGTGTTGCGGTGTTGCCATAACAAACAGTGGCGGTGATGACTCATGAAGAAGAGTTTTTCTGAAAGGATAGAGGAATTTGACAGCTTCACTGCAGCAATTCACACATACATAATGAGCATTTGTATTCAAATGGTGTTCAGTGTTTGACAATCAATCATTTACTCATTAAAAAGAGTTCAATTGTAGTACTAGTATATTTAAAGCTTAATTATAAATTCAGTCTATTGTGTATAAATATAATTCTGCATATACGTGCTGTTAAAAGCTTTGTTTCGACTTTATTTCTTTTGTCAAAGATAGATTTGTGGTTGACTGTTGTGTTTCTCTCCACAGAGCTGAGAAAACAGAGGTCCTGAGTGATGATCTCCTTCAGGTAAATACTACATCCACAAATCATTTTTATCAGCTGTCTTCATGTCTATTTCTGTCTGTTTTCATGTGGTAAATCACAGCTGAAAATGATTAAAAAAACAAATATTTTTAAGTAAAGTTATGATTCTCATGTATAGAGAAACTCAGCTTGTTGATGTTTTTTAGAGTCAGATTTTTGTTTATTTTCCAATAAAGGCATTTCAGAGTTAATGTGGTTAATAGGCAAAGGTTGAGTGCACTGAAGGTCTATAGGGGTTTTGTCACTTTATAGGGGTTTCCAAATCTACAAGTCCAAAATCCAGTGCTCTAGAAAATTCCCAGAAGTGTTTCCAAAAAAACTAGTGTGCATCAATTTGCAAATATAAACCACAATGCTTTAAAAGATTTGTCATTTGAAAAATAAAATGCTTCAATTATTTTGAAAAATTATCCAAGTTTTCCTCATCAATGGATTCATCAAAAGTCCTCATAAAATGTTCGTATTTGGTAGGTTTTTACTCCTTTGACTAAAGAGTGACAACATATTCAGTGTTAAAAAAAAGAAAGAAAAAGTAGTGAGCACATGTCAGAATTTAGATTAAAATCCAGACTATTAGGTAGTCATGCACTATAAAGTCTCTAAAGTCCCACTCCAATCATCTTTTGTAAAAATGTTCCCAGTGGTGTTTTAATCATTAAAATGTCCTATTTAGCCAAAAATCCCAAAACTTGAGTTGTTTTCTAGGACATAGTTTCTGCAGAGCGGCACCAGTTCTTTAGAAATTCGCCTCTGCATTGTGGGACCACTTACCACCATCAGTTTACATGTTCTCCAGCTAGCTTACAGCCCCTCAACCTAACATTACCGGTGCAACAAAAATTCACAAGCAATATTTGAGTTATCCGTCCAGTTTTTGGACGGATTTCAGCTTAGACGAGGAAAACGAAGACGTTCATGGATCTATTTGTCTACAAGTGGATGCGTCAGAATGTAGTGGAGCAGGGAGCTTGAGCGTCGCCCTTTTTCCAACAACATTTTTTCATCGGCTTCTGATTTACAACAATTTCAATAAAGAAATACTCAGAAATGCAATTTTAAGTTGAATTTTCTTAATATATGTTATCCATAATGATAAAAAGAACATTTTAAGAACAGACTTTCATTGGAGTGGATCTTTAAGGCTATGGGAGTAGTAAAGGGATTCAGACACGGCCAAACTGTCCATAAAATTATGCTTCTTCCTATTACTTTTTGGCCGTTTTGCCTTCATCCAAACTCCACCATCTCAAAGAGAACCACCTTGTGGTTTTCTGCTCAAAGCAACCATCGCGCCCACAAATTCACTTAAACGCTCACTGTTGGGTGTGTTGTTGGGGGATGGGGAAGCTTTGGCTCGTGAAGCTATGAGATCACCCTCAGAAAAGTGTGTGAATAAATATGTAAGAGGCCGAGAAAGACAGAGAACCCTCACAGAAGAGAGGAGTTTCTTCTAGAGGGTACGTAAAGGTGAAAAAGGTTTCATTTACTCCCAGCAACTGTTTTTATGACACGCCAAAGTGAACTATGAACCTGCAAAGAAAAAAACAGCACAAACGATTGCTTTGCAACAATGTTTTTTTATGAAACACTTTTTCAGCGGTTACTTTTCGTCATTCTAGGCCTGAACTTTCAGCTTTAGGTGCTGGACGACAGCAGCTTTGTGCTGCGTTGGACATTCCTTAAACTATCAGTGTGGAATGTGATTGTCAGGAGATTCTAGATGAGGTCTGAGTGAGTTTTTTTGGCAACTTTTCCCTGTCGGAGTGTGTTTCTTTTAAACAAACTTTAAAAATCTTTCAGTTTTTAGTTTTTGGTCTGGTTACTATCATCCTTTCAAAATGGGATCTTTTTTTTCTGTTGTCCCCACCCCTCCAGCTCTCTGAACTCCCAGAGGTCCAATATGAAATTCAAAGCTATGGTTTCCATGCTGTCATGGTAGTTTTTCTCTTCCATTTTCCACTGTTTTTTTCAGAGTGTAGGGCGTTTATCTTGTTCGGGCACATCCCGGCTCACTGGGAATGGTGACGGTTGTCAGACTGACGAATATCCTCGCCTGTCAAGCTGGGATGGATTCCATTGCTAATTATTTGAATATAACTAGGGATAACTTCAGTAGATGTCATTCTGCAATCTGATACTGTGGCAGTTCTCTTTGAAACAATAGGTCAAACACTTCTTTATTGTTCTTTTAGGATATACTGTAGATCCAAATCTTTATACTGATTACTTAGTAAACCGTAGATCTTATAATAGCAGATGTTTGTTCGTCTATTTCTTTGTTTTTTGGAGGTTATTTAGTAGGCATGCTCCTTTTATCAGTTTAAAGGTGAATAATTTCAAAATCCTAATGATTTATTATATAAGTTGCATTAAAGACACACTCCAATAAAAATGTGTTGGTGTTTTAAACATGTTCTTGTAGAATATTTCATCCACTGAACCTCCTCTATGGTTTTCCTCTTCCTTGCATCCTTTCACCAGGATCATCACTATTCATTCTCTGATCACATGCAAAAAAATCTTATCTGGCTTCTATGCATTTATCTCTAAAACATGTATTATGAGTTGTTTTTATTTAAAAACTTCTGCTTAAAATAAAAAGATAATTATTTAATAGGTGGGATTTGTCAAGTTTTTCTTTAGTTATTTTGTTTCTGGAATTTTCTGTCAGCAAACTTGCATTCAGCAAGTATCTAAATTGATTTCAGAGTCCTGTTCTAATATCAGAATTTTATTTTTTCTTGAAATAAAAAGATGTTTAGATACTTAAAGCAACAACACCAGAGGTGAACTTCCACAAAGCTAACTGTCCCGCCTCCTTCAAATCTTAGTTTTACGGAAATATCAAGCTTCAAAATACAAAAAATATTTTTTTAAGTTTTTTATCGGTCATATAGAAAGATCACAAGAGATTAAAGCATTAAACTCCATTTTAAACTGAATTCCAGTATCTAAGGGAATAAAAAACATGCTGATAGTAGACTTTTCCTCGACTCACTAATGCATTTCCCTTTCTTTCAGGCCACCAACGACTCTTTGCTCTGTTGTTTGAGTCTCTTCAGTTTTTTGCTCAATCATCACCAAGTCTAAACTGCCAACACAGTTAAACACTTAGTCATCTACAGGGTATCCAGTCTGCCAAAACAAAGCCCACTCGGGTGACTCACTAGAAGTTCTGCATTTTCTCCCGACTCCAATCGTTGTGTAAAGAAAGTCTGCAGTTGTAACACGATGGATAAGTTGATATGTGGCAGTCTTTTAAGATCTGTTTTCGACTCTTTTACTGCAATTTGTCAGGACTTTTCCTCTTTTTTGCTCTAGACTATCTTCCTGTATCTATGGGTGTGTACACATGCTTCTATACTTCTGTTATTATGATTAAAGTCTTTTATCTTTGAAAAAAAAGATAAAAGACTTCCAGATTTGTGGAAAAACTGGAGTAAGTGCAGTGATTATGCGGCTCTCCTCTGAAAAATCATTACAAATATTTTAGTGTAATGTTGTTAAAATGATGAATACCCATATTATCATGAAAAAATGCATTTAAGGTAAATACGGATGCATAATATTAAGCCCACCTCTGACATTTTAGTTTCTTTCTTCAATTTAAAAATAATTATTAGAGTTATTAAAGTTGTGAATAATGTTCCACTTTGGAAAACTATGAATCCAGTCAAGCCAGTCCTACACAGATCCAGACTTCCACGTATTTGTCAAAGTTGGAAACCCGTTGAATGTTAAAGGACTAAATACCATCAGTAACTCCTGCTCAGTGGCTGATGGGAGGAGGTGAGTCTGTCAGATGCTGCAGAGGGAAGAGTGAATTAGTGAGGATGAAAGCAAAGGAAGAAGATTGGATCTGACAGCAAAGAAGATTTCAGGGCACAGCTGGATGTTTACACTAAAACAGGAAAAGGAAGCAAATATTTATGACGGCAAAGCTAGTCTGGTACACGCCATACACTACATTTGACCATAAAGTTAGCATAGTTTAAAGTTAATTACTAAGATTTTATTTAATTCTGGAATCTTGAAGACATAATTCATAGTAATTAAAAAACACCAAAATATCTGAAGAAAGAGAAAACATTGCAGAACATATTCCAAGCATTAGCCATTGTTTTAATAATTATATTTATCTGTAAATTCCCATTTTTTTCTGAAGTTAAATTGATTCTTCTTTTCAGGTCACTATGGCAGAACAAAATCCAAAATAACAATTAATTTTAGGATAAAATAGGACTATTTGATTGTAGCAGGAATACATTTGAAACTGTGTAATATTCATGTAAAAACCGAAAGCAGGAGAAATATTTCTGTATTGCAGCATGTTTTGCATGTTTTCTTGTTCCAACACACCAGATTCAAATAACAGAGACACTATCTGGCTGTCGGATGTATGGGAGTATGGGAGCATGTAAAGTATGCAGGGGAAGATGAGCTAAGACTTAGATAAGTACTTACAGTACCACCTTCAGAATTCATCTGGGTCTGCAGTCAACTCATTTCATTTTTGTGTTTATCAAAAATCATCAAGTACACTGTCACAGATGACACTTTAAATTCCATCTGTTTGTCTGAAGAACTACATTCACCTCTTAAAGCTAAAGAAAGTAGGAGAGTGTTGAGACACATGGAAGCTTGTTCAGCATGTTTTGATTTGTGGAACTCACCAGAGTTTCATCATTCACACAAGAAGAAGGATTCTCATTGTTTTTTGTCTAAATCAGCTCTCTGAGCTTGTCGACTTGTTCTGCTTCCTCTGAGTTCCTAAAAGATATATATATATATTTATATTTTTGCAAACACAGATTGAGAAGCGGATGGAGGTGGTCCGCCTGGCATCACACTCCGTGCACAAGAGGCTGGTGTCCTGCATGCAGGGTGGGGTGGGCACAGACGTTGAGAAGAGACAAGTAAGAAGTCCTCTGTTACCGCGTCTCCACCTTTAACTGCGACTGTCCGTATTTGTTGTGATCATTTCTGTGCAATTTAGAAAATAATAATTGTAGTAGCATAGTATAACTTAATTTGAAGGAACGAAACAAGTTATAATAACAAAATCTAAAACAACCTTTTTACTAGATTTTTATTAAATTACAAGTGGAGTTCCCCAAGGCTACATCCTGGGGCCACCTTTATTTAATGTCTACGTGTTCCCAATGGTCCTGGTTATAAAGAACAACAACATTGGTTACCATAGCTATATGGATGACACACACACACATAGACATATATATATATATATATAATTTATTTTAATCCATGTTTAAGACAAACCTGTTCTCAGCTGCTCTCTTTATCCATGTTTGATTTAAATTCAGTTATTTTAGAATGTATTTAAATCTCATTTTAATATTTCATTTGATTATTTCTTTTAATGTTTTCTGTAAAGCACTTTGAATGATTTTGGTGCATGAAATACAAATAAACTGGCCTTGCCTTAGAGTTTGTTTTGCCTGATTGCAGAAAAAGCTGCCTATGATGGCGTTGTCTCAGGCCATGCAGGATGGAGGCTCTTCACTGGGAGAAGATGGGCTGATTGGGTAAGACCTTTCTTTCAAAATACAGATATTAAGCACTAGTGGAGGTGTTTTTTTTTTTATTTGGATAAAGAAATTTGCTTTTGAGTATTTGTGGTGGATTTCACACTTGCTTTTTTTTGCACATGCAGCAAGATGATGGAAATATGTGGAGAAATAGAAAAACAGTTGGCAGTAGAACAGGCGCAGCACGAAATGCAGATTGAAAGAGACGTTCTGGATCCTCTTAATCAACTGGCAGAGGTAAAAAAATAGTTTTTTACTCACTTCACTACACTGTTATAAAGCAAAGAGTGCATTTGCTCGTTTATTATTCTACTAACATGTGCAGGACATGTTGGGAGGTGTTTTCATCATCTTTATTGCTTTTGGCACCAAGTTGTTTTTATAACCAATCAGACAATTGTGACAAAATGTTCCCACAGCGAGGTTGCAGCCACTCTTAGGTGCATGTGTTTTCATGCAGTTCTCACTGTTTATCCCGCAGGATGAGATTCCTAATATACTCAAGCAGAGGAAGCAACTTGCTAAACTGGTTCTTGATTACGACTCAGCAAAGACGAGGTATATCTGATTTCTGTAATAATAAATCCTATCTGTGTGAGATTTAACTGGATTTAGTTCCAGATTTAATTGGTGCTTTAGGAGTATTATTTTTTGTAATGTGGTTAAGTAAAATGTGCACATTCTTTTGGCTTTTAGATACAAGGCAGCAAAGTCCAACAACAGTCAGGCCATGGGAGGAAAACTTGATCCACTCAAAGACGAGATGGATGAGGCTCTTAATAAAGTGGAGATATGCAAGGTAAATATGAAACTTTTTCTTCAACCCAGTTTGAGCTGCTATTTAGATTAGTATTAGCCCTCATTTTGCAAGAGACTCGCCCTATTTTAGACGTTTTTAGTACTGCAAGATTCTTTGTTCAGAACATCTGAGTTTAAATACGTGGCATCTTCTCAGTTATGTTTTGACAATATGTCTGGAGAAGCTGGTTTAGCTGGCTTAGAAGTGGCTCAACCTATAGCACTAGTGCTAATTTTAAAAGTACATGACATTGAAGTGGAAGGGTACATTTTTCACAAAATTTTCCGATGATGGTAAATATTTTGTACCAGAAAAAGACATCTTGCCTCTGTTAGCCTAAGGCTATTAACTGTGATGTTTCTGAGAAAATAAATGTTTTTTTCTTTAGTCATATTTGTAACAATATCCACTCACAGGTTTACGAAAGGTTTAAGTTCACACAATTTTAAGAAACTCTGTTTTTGAGACAACTTTTTTGTTTGCAGTAAACTGAGAAAGAATTTCCCCCTATTGACCTAAATAATCAAAAAAATGATCTCTTTTTGAGCTAACTACTAGAATCAATCAAAGATCGCCTCTTTTCCATATTAAGTTTTAATGAAGAGTTATCTTAAAATCTGCTCACCTTTGCTGTTTTTTACTTTATCCTGCAGGACCAGCTCTCTGCCGACCTGTACAACTTTGCCTCTAAAGAGGGAGACTATGCACGCTATTTTGTAATGGTAAGAGCCCCTCAGTTTACTGTGAGTTTATTAAAATGAAGAAAGGATGAGGACATGTCAGTGGTTAACCTTGTATACTGAAGTTTTATTTGTGCTATGTCTGTCTGTGTTGTGTGTGGCAGCTGTTAGAGGCCCAGGCGGATTATCACAGGAGGTCTCTGGCAGCTCTGGAGGAAGCTATGCCAAACATCCAAAAAAACCAAGGTGACTAACAGATTTATAGACTAGCAGATTTACAACAGAAGAAGCTGTTTAAAAGACTGCCTGATTTGTCACAGAGCAGAATAATTAAGACAGGAGTTTTTTTAACTCCAAAAAATGGAGCAGAAGTCTGACAGTCCAATTTAAAATTGTTTTATGATTGTGTTTATTTTATTGTTATATATTATCAGTTTGTTGATTGACAAAATTGAGGCCAAACTGAGGGAGTCACATGAATAGTTTCAAGTTCAACTCTAAAAGCCAGGAGAATTAATGATGGTATCAAATCAATCATTATCTGTGTAGCACTTTTCATATAAAAAATAACACAAAGTGCTTTACACTAAAACAAAACAAAAATAAAAAATAAAAATAAGCACGCTAATTAAAATTCATCTGTCAAATCATGACTCTTCCACCACTGTGCTTTGCAACTAAATTCTGTTTTTAAATGATTTTATTTGGTGCTGTTGATTGGAGCCAGAACAGTCAGCTATGAACATTTTTGTCCAAAGATTATTTCATAATTTTTGTGCTTTGTTTTGATTAAACTTTTCAAATCTAAATTCTGCTCCCAGTTCTTAGGAGAAGCTGTCTCTCGGTAGCTGTACATACAATATGAAACATTCTTAAAATTTTAAACTCTTGTTAAATATTTAAAAATTTTAGATAATTTGGAAAAAAATACTCGTAAATCATTCAAATTGATAACTAGCAAAAGCATTTTAGAAGCTTCCTCTGTGTCATCAGGAGAACTAACAGCGTTAATTCTGCAGACCAATATTAGCTACTATTTCTTCTATATTTTATCATCTTTTGTAAAAGTAATAAGCATGAAATGCACTTGGTCTTCACTCATTGAAAATGCTCCTTTCACCCAGACACCTTGACAGAAAAGCCAGCATTCGGCACAGCTTTGGAAGAGCACCTGAAACGAACCAACCGGGACATCGCTCTGCCCATAGAGGCCTGCGTCATGATGCTGCTGGAAACCGGCATGAGAGAGGAGGTGTGTTGTGAGGGGAAAAAAAGAAGAAACAGAAAATGATTCAAATTAGGGCAAACTTGATGGCTAACCGACTTGGATTTGGTAATAAATTTGTCGTCATAAAGTTTAAACGCTGCTGTCTGTGTGAGCTGGAAGCAGATGTGAGTTCCTTGTCTTCTTTAGAAATAACTGCATGTAGAATTTGGAAACATCTGTGGCCAAGTTGCGGTCAAGCCTGTTTCTTCCCTGCGGAAAATAAAATCTGAACGTCTGTAGACATCTGCTAACCATTAGCATGTTCCCTGTTGAACTCTTTAAATGTAGCAGTTTGACCGGACTCCCTATGGAGTTTGATTGAAGGTTTTTTTCTGTGTCTTTTTTTTTTTTCTTTTTAAAGAACACCAAACGGTTCTGTTACTGTGTAGTCATCCTGAAAAAGACACAGCTTTGTTGTCAAAAATCAATTCCTCTCTTGATTTAGCATTTAGTTCTCCTTTCCTGATTTAAAACTAAACCCACTTCTGTATTTTTATTTAGCAAACTGACAGTTTGACCTGCTGCTTTTGTCACCTTGCGTTCCCCGTCTTTCCATCAGGGCCTCTTCAGGATCGCGGCGGGAGCTTCAAAGCTGAAGAAACTGAAAGCGGCTCTGGACTGCTCCACCTCCCAGCTCGAGGAGTTTTACTGTGATCCCCACGCTGTCGCTGGTACACCCCACCACAAAAAAAAAAGCATGAATCGGTGAGAGGTCTCCTTCAGATACTTTTCTCACGACGTTTTCTGCTAACAGGAGCCCTCAAGTCCTACCTAAGGGAGCTTCCTGAACCTCTCATGACCTTCAGCTTGTATGAGGAGTGGGTACAAGCGTCAAAGTAAGACACATCCACCAATATCCAGCTAAAAGAATCATACGCACGGATTCAAATCACAAGTTAGGTACTTACATCTAGTAAAATGATGCTTATGTTTTCAGTTTTACTGATAGTGACAAGAGGCTTCAGTCGCTGTGGACGACATGTAGCCGAATGCCAGAGACCCACAAAGCCAACTTCAGGTACTGGGATCATCACAGCAGCAGTTTGATCTTTCCTTTATGTGAATCCAGAAGTCAAATTTCAAGCTTAGATCTATTCTTATGTAATTTCAATTTTTTTTTTAAATGAAAGTTAATATTCCCAGTATTCTAAAGCTGGTGTTTGTATTTCCATTTCTGGTCTGACTTTAACTCTAGAATTTTATTCATTCTGTCAATTTGTGCATGTGCTAAAGGTATAAAAACACCATTACAAGTCTGTTGTATTTTGACCCATCGTCGGCTAAATACCTTTTTCCTGTTTGAGCTTGTGTTTTTAAGGATTTACATACAAACTTGGGCAAAAAAGGAATACATTTAAATCCTAATTTAACCATATTGGGCTCAAAATAAACCAAATAAAAAAATAAAAAGATTAAATAATGGAATTGGTAAGCAAATTGGGACAAAAGGAAAACAGCACTTTTAGGGCTGTCGAATAATCTTGTTAATCACTATTAATTACAGACATTTTAACAATCAATCACTTGATTTAAATAGCACTTTTCATTGTGTTCATTTTCATTGTTGAACTCAATTTGCAGAACAAAAAAGACATATATAAACATTAGCTAATGTGATAAAAAAAGTTTTAAAACACATTGGATAAAATAACATAAAAAAAACAGTAATAAAACAGACATAAAAATAGGAAGTATAGCGAAAAACGGTGGCTAAAATGTAAGGAGGCACTGCCTTGATTAAACGTTATCGATCTGCAACCTAGAGCACAATTTTTTAATTTTTTTATTACGTTAATCTCTTGCTTGTGTGAAGTCACGTCTGATAAATCCACTCCTGGAATAGCATTACTCCGCTCATGCTATGGTTATTAATGAAAAAAATAAATATTAAATCAATTATTAGAACGTCTGTCTGTTTATTTTTTAGAGTTAAAATAGTTTACACAGTTTACACTATTTAAAACGACGTTGTTGTGGCAACGACTCCACAACAACGTGATGCGCTGAAGCCGTTACCATGTTGTTGTGGTAACGGCTCCAGCGCTCACGGCTTTCACTGTTTCCTCACTGAGTAAAGCGATCGTCACGAGAAAATCAACAAAGCATAATTTTAGAGGGAAAGTTCCTTTATTTTTGTCCAGATGATGAACAAAAATTTGTTTCAAAGAAACAAAGTCAGAATAGTTCTAAATAAGCTGTCACGTCCTTGTGTTGCATTTCCTCCTTATCTTTGCTTTTTTTCCTTCAGCTGGTTTAATCTACTAAGCGGGTTTGCACATATTCTTACTGCAGTTAAAGTAAAACTGCCATTTGGATTCTACAACAAAGTTTTTTGTATATTTATTAATACAAGGAGAAAAAACGTTAACAGTCTATCATATTGTTAAAAAAAATGCCATGTTTGACTTGACTTTGTAGTCAAGTCAAACATGGGTGTATTTTATTTTGAAAGGAACTTGTATGCACTGCTGTCAAAAGTAAAACAAATTAGAATTTATGTATATAGAACATTTTAATATTTTTATAATTAAATTATTTTAATGTTTGAAAGCTACATGGTGGAAATGAAAGGTGCAAAAACAGAAATGAAGTGGATTTTTTTGGGACTTTGTGGCTCTTACTGGGTTGTTTGGTCAGAAAGTAACTAAAGTGACTCCTTTGGTGTTAAAGGCTGCAAACCCCTGATTTAGGCTGAGTTAATCAAACGTGTGTTCCGTTCACAGATACCTGGTGAAGTTTCTAGCAAGGCTGGCTCAGGACAGTGACGTGAATAAAATGACTCCCAGCAACATCGCCATAGTCCTGGGGCCCAATTTGCTCTGGTCAAAGACAGAAGGGTAACAGTGGAGTAAAGTGTTGATCTTTTTTATGAGACGCTCATTTGGCTCATTTCTACGTCTGGTTGTTCTCAGGACGCTGGCAGAGATGGCGGCCGCTACGTCTGTCCACGTGGTGTCAATCATTGAGCCCATCATCCAACATGCAGATTGGTTCTTTCCTGAGGGTAAAACATTTTATTTTTAACATACTTTTCAGTGTTTCTCACTTGCACTAAATGTTTCAGAAATCTAAAATGTCTCTTTTCTCCTCTTCTCTGCAGAGGTGAACTTCAATGTTACTGGGATGTTCAACAAGTCCTCTCACCCAGCCACTCCAGACCCTGAACCCAACCTGGACAGGAAGCGGCCGGGCAGCACGGGGCAGGACGGGGACAGTCACGCCCCGCGTAAAGACAGGTATCTGTCTCGGCCCAACCTCAGCCTGCCCCTGTCCCTCTCAGCTCGTCCAAAGACAGTGAGCAGGCAGGAGTCGCGGGGCCTGGCGGTGTCGGCCTTTTACCTAGTGGCCGACGAGTCCATCACAGTCACAGAAACTCCCACTGAAGATCTGCCCTGCCCAGACTTCAAAGCTGCTCCGTAGATTCATGCTACTAGTTCTGAATTCAGTGAAAGAAGGGATTTCATTTTTACATTTTTGTGGGCAGTTTCATTAAGATAATTGTTTAATTTTGGTACAAACTGTGATTAAATATTTCTCTTTCAGACAGTTTTTGAAACACAAAAACACTTTTTTTGTCTGTTTCTCTTCTGTGACTCTTGTACTTTTGTGTTATGTTCCTAATTTCCAATTAAAATGTAGGTCATGTTGTGGGTTGTTGGTTGTATGTTTTTTTCGTGGGCTTTCTGTGTTGCATTTTGTTTGTATTGTCGTTGCTCCCTGCAGCGCTGCTGCATTGCAGATTGTTGCGTTTAGAAGGTGACTGTCATGTGGTTTTATATCCTTTTCGGGTTCTTCTTTCTGGTTTCGCTCAACTCAGGAAGTAACATGTTTTTGTTTTGTTTTTTAAGTCTCTTGCAGATCTTCTACTCTTGCTTTTTTTTTCGTTTGTTTTGTCTCTTTCGGGTCTCCGTCATTCCGTTTCATGGTTTCCCCCTCCTGAACTCTGTCCCTCTCCCCCCTCGTAGCCCTGCTCTTAAACACCCGGAGCCCGCTCCACGCAGAGCCAACACTGTAAATAAGAAGCAGTCACCCCTAACCTCACCCATCCTCCAACACCCACCAGTCCTTCTGGAAGAGGGGGCTCCTCCCCAGCTCGAGCCACAGACTCAGGCGGCCGCCCCAGAGGTGGAGCAGCCTGGTCTGAGCGGCGGTGGTTCTGGGGGAGGGGCTCTAGGGGGTGGGGTCCAGGTAGCCACAGTTCATCCTCAGGTTGTTACCCAGCTCAGCGCAGAAGAGAGCAGGTAAGGAGTGAGCTGAGGTCGCAGTCGTTCTCCATCGCCCGCTCGCAGCCGATCAACCAATCCGGAGGCCGCCCACCGTCTTTGTTCTCCCAGTCTTTGATTGACTCCTCAGTTCACCGTTCTGGACCTCAGGAAAATGACCTTCTCAAAGCGCACACTTTTTAAATTCAGCTTGATTAATTATAGCCAAATAATCACGTGATGCTTTGTTTGTGTGATCACTCATCTCCCTGTTGTTTCTGGTGATTATCCAAAGATCCTTCCTGCCTGCTTTATCATCGTGTTTGACTGCTTTGTGACTTGACTTGGCATGCAACACTGAAACCGTTCAGCATTTGTGATTATGCATCTTGTTCCTTAATCTACTGTGACTCACATCAAGTCATTTTTTTGTCCTCAAATGAAAATATAGCTTTATGATGATTAATCGTGCATGAATCTGATGTTTTTTTGTTTGTTTTGTAAGGTGTAAATAACAAAGTTGTAACATTTGTTTCTGTCGTATTTCCACAGCCAAACTCGAGAGTTTATGTCAACCCCACCGATGCAGAGAAATGGTTCAGCCCAACTTGTAGTAGGGATGGGTGGGTCAAAGGGACCCAGTCCTCACATGGTCCGCAGAGGTAATAAAATCATTTAAGTTATACCTCAATGGTTGCAATTATTATTTTTATTTATTATTTTTATTATTTTTTTATTTTTTTATTTATTATTTTTTCATGTATTAAAATGTTTTACTTTGAAGGTACCAAAAAGCAAGCCCCAGCCCCTCCCAAACAGACGAGCCTCACAGCCTCGCAGTCCCCTAGCGCCCAGATTCCCAGCTCTCCACACCCCACCACTCCTCGCCGCAACCTCAGCAAGGACGCCATCCAAGCCCCGAGCCATCCACCGCCACAACCCCCTCCAGCCCACCACCCTCAGGATGATCCAGAGCCCTCTCCGCCGTCTTCTCCAATGCCTCCCGACACTCCGACTCATGACGGGTCGCTCCCTTCGTACCCCTCTGGGTCCCTGCCTCGGCCCTCTCGGCCAGCTCCGAAGCCTCGGGTGCGACCCAGCATGCCCCCGCCACCGCAGCCCCCCGCGAATGAGACTGGTAATGGCGTCTGTGGCTCTGCCTCCAAGATCATAACAGGTACACCACCCTCTCTGCAGAGTAACAGCTGCTTACAGAAGTGAACAGGTTTGACAAACTTTCAGTTTTTGTTCTGCCCACATTTAACTTTGAAGTAGTGAGAAAAGTGATGGTCAAAGTTCCACTCCGATCATTGTTTTATCTATTTTCAAAGCGTTCCCAGTTGTCTTAGCCAAAACCAAAAAAACGGTGACGTTTCTAGGACTTACTTTCTGCTGAGTTGCACTAGTTTATCAGAAATGTACCACTGTTGCCATGGATTAAGCCCCTCCCCTTCCCATTATCCATATGTTTACATGATCTCCCATTATCTTACAGTCCTCTCAACCTAACATAAAAAAGCTGAGCGATTTTGGAGCTTGCATGAGGAAACCAAAGACATATCGTACATAGATCTAGTCGTCTAAAAGCAGAATGGAGCTTGTGGCTTTCCGTAGTGGTTTTGATGTCACACCCACAACATTTTTCATAAGAGATTTTAGCGTCTGCTTCTGATTCACAACAATTTGGATAAAAAAAATATTCCGAAATGCAATTTTGTTAACGTGTGTGATTAAAATGCTATAAGAACATGCTAAAAACACGATTTTCATAGGAGTGGGTCTTTAAAAAAAACATATTTGAATCACAAAGAAAAAAGTAAACTTTTTATGTTGCTAAGTTGATAAATGTTTAAAGTTCAAGCTGCAAATCCCCTAAAATAAACCTGCTGTGTTTGTTAAACCAGATTTTTTGTGTGTGTGAGGAAGTTCCAGCAGCAGAAGTCCCTTTAAGCTCATCTACTGGCTCCGTCTTCACTTCAGTATTTAGTGATTTCAGCTTCCTCTCGGGGTGCTGCTGTATTTAGAGCTCGGTTTCCTCTGGTTTCACTGTCTCGAAGCGTGCCACTCTCTTAAGTGTGACTCTGGTGACCTGAAGCATGACAGGAAATATGTAAATATTGCAGATGTCTGAGCTGTCGGCCTGTCTGTAAGATGAGCTTTGCAAGGCGGGTAATGGTAAGGATCTGATTGGCTGGTGCATGTGCTTTGCTGCTGCATGTTTGTGTGTCTTAAGGGGGCAAAAAAACATATATGTGTAACACGTATAATGTGTGTATAATAACTTGTGTGTTCATATCTGTGTGTGTTTGCTCATTTGTTTAGGTTTTAGCTGCTAACAGTTAGCCGTTTTGACTAACATGGGCTTCTGACTGTCATTTCATTCTCTGCAGCATTGTCGTGCATACGTGTGTAAAAAGCTGAAAGTTCAAAACACCAAGGAACCAAAAAATGAAATAAAATAAAACAAAAGCAGCAGTAAAAGCATCAAAACGTGATGCCTAAATGGCTGCATTTGGCTAAATTAAGTCGTAAAAGCAATCCCTTGGTGTCTTACTGAGTGCAGTGGCATGTTTGCAGTGGTGTGTGCAGCTTTTTCTCTGATTTCTCTGTGCTGACTGGCGTTCCCGACTGTCCTTTGCAGACGGAGGTCTGGTGCTGAAGGCGACTGGAAGAACTCTCATCCCCCAGGTGCTCGTGGAAAAAAAGGACTCTGCTGGTCAAGAGTCTGCATCTCCCATAGCTCCAAATCCAGAGCCTTCCATACTAGCAGAAAGCACTCCTCTGTGATGACGCACCCAGCTGGTCCAGATCGGAACGACACCAAAGGGAACCGTTTTCTCCTGGTTTAGAACCACAAACATGATACCAAAAATACTGCCCTCTACACTGACTTCCACCAAAAGCTCTTTTAAAACTCCATGTATTATTGACTTTTATGAGATTAAACTTCATCAACAAGCATGGCTAAAGAAACCATGAAAACCTCAACAACAAAGCAGCTGGAAAAACTTTACAGCCTAGACTTTTTTTTTCTTTTTCTTTTCTAAGTTTAATCAAAATGTTTTATTTTTGCATTCTAAAATCTGTTTCAGGTATGTTTTTAGACCCCTTTTGAAATTGTTATTTTTTTCTGCAGCAGAAATTTGTAAAGTTGGACATTTTTTGGCAGAAAAAAAGTATTTATCTGAAAATGATTCAGGTTTACTTTAGGAGTTTTCACTTCTTCAGCTGCTGAGATGTGCGAGTACGAGCCAAAGGAAGAAAAGTTCAATTTCTGAGAGGCTCAGCACATTTTGGGTTGCTATTGATCAACTATTTTTGGCAATTTAAGTGCAATATTAAAATGCTGTTGTCTTTCATTGCTGACCATTGGTGCTGTGGATGGCCGCGTGCATCACCATGTCCAGCAATTATATACTATCATGGCTAGTAATTAGGAAGGGGTGGGATTGTGTTTTTATGTGATTTAAGTGATTTTATGTGATTTTCTCTATTGTTGATTTATAATTATGTTTTTTTTTTTCCTTTTTTTTGTAGATGGGGCTATTTTTCTTACAAATTTGATTGCTTTTGTAAAGGATCACATTCACTTGAAGTTACAGCTTTGACCAAAAGAAAAAAATAAATATTTGTGGATATTTTTATTGCAGTTTTGTCTTTAAATAGTAAATCTGTGTTTTATTTAATCTTAACATAATACTGTAATTTCATAAATATGTGTACGTTTTTTAAATCTATCTTTGAATTTAACTACAATTTTTTTTTAGGATAAACGTCGGCAACATTTTTAAGGAGATCATCACTATACCTATATATAAAATTACATTCAAGAACCAAACAATTCTACAGTCTGCATGAACATATTTAAAATAAAAAAAAAACTAATAATTTATGTCCTTAAATTCCAAAGCATTCCTGTCAGTCGTGTACACCACCCATATGTTGGAGTGCTGCCACCTCACTGTCATGCCCAGTAACCAATGATGAAGGCGGTCACAGAGAGGCTAATGATGAGGTTTACATTCACAACATAATGCAGGGTGGGCTTTTCCTCCAGACTGCAGATATTCTGCTCAAATGCAGGAGGGGTCACAGGGTTATTCTCTCCTTGTCGCCGCCTCTCCATTCCACACAGCCAGTAGATTACAGACATCCACCTGGATTGACTGCTGGTGCTCGACACGGATGAAGCAGAGCCTGAAGAATTAAAATGTGTTTGTTGGGTTGTTTAAAGACAAAATAGGAAGGAGTTGTGAGTTGCAGAACTCACTGGGCTTGTGCTCATCTGTGTTTCTCTGTGGATCTCTGTCGTTTGACTGGCAGCTGACCTCCTCCAACTTTTCTTTAGGCTTCACCGGGTCAAACCTGGTGAACCACGTCAGACGACTTATCTGTCAAAAAAAAATAAAAAATAAGCGTTTCAAAAACTAACTTCTCAACCAGAATGTACGTACTAGGGGTGTAGGGAAAGATTGATTTGGTGATACTTGTATCTATTGAAAATGCTGACATGGTGTTATTTAATTAATTATTTATTACACCATGAATTTGGTTGGGTAAAAGCAACTTCTATATGAGATACAGTTGAAGTGCATAGCTTTGGGATCATTAGATAAAACATTTTTTTTACTATTTTTTTAAACAAAGAGTTATTATTCAGTAAAAAAAAAATTGTGAAAAATGGTCCGGGTACAGTTTTGG
The DNA here is from genome assembly GCF_002922805.2 of Oryzias melastigma. Lineage (NCBI taxonomy): Eukaryota > Metazoa > Chordata > Actinopteri > Beloniformes > Adrianichthyidae > Oryzias > Oryzias melastigma. The sequence goes on from NC_050519.1 coordinate 12,709,932, forward strand.
GATACATCATGAAACAAGTCTTATTGTGAGCCAGTTACTGCGATATCGTCACCCCTAGAATGTACTCATGCTATAAATCTCTATGCTTTGTTGACATCTAGTGGTGCTGTACGGTTGATTTGGAGCAAATTGTTTTCAGGTAAAGCCAATGAACCAGCATAGAATGAACCTTCACCTGCTCTGGAGTCGGTTCCTCTGTAGCCAGGCTGACTACCACCACCACGGACAGAGTGATGACAGACAGCAGGATGGAGAAGTAGAGGTAATGGACGTACTTCAACACTCCAGGCCGGGTGTCCTCCTCGTAACACGGGGGAGTGGGGTAAATGAAGTCCAGCAACATGCGTACACAGCCTATAGCAAGGCCTATAACTAGCCCCCAGAATGCCCCCTGCAGCACAAATAAATCACCATGACGACAACATTTACAAAGTATAGTTGAAACACGTTCTGATGGTCTGCTAGCGTACTTTCTCGTTGGTTCTCTTCCAGAAGCAGCCCATGAGGAAGATGATGGCGATGGGGGGCTGCAGGTAGGTGCTGATGGACTGGATGTAGATGAAGAGCTGGCCACCCTGACTGGCCTGGACGACGGGAATCCACAGGACAGATACCACCACCAACACCAGCACGAAAACCCTGCAGCACAGACTCTGATTAAATGATTTAGAAGACAGAATTGCAGAAAAGGAAACATAAGACAGATGATGTCACTGGAAATAGCATTAAATCGCTATCCAAGGATTTTTTTTTTTATCTAAATGGAAAACTTTATATTTAATTGAGGAAATGTGGTCCATGTGTTTCTGGTTTTGCCTCCCTCTGTGGTCACAAACCTGCCCACAATCATGAGCTCCCATTCAGAAGCCTCCGATCTGAAGCTCTTCCACAAGTCCATGGTGAAAATGGTGCTGGAGCTGTTGAAGATGGAAGTCAGCGATGACATGAGAGCCGCGATCATCACGGCCATCATCAGACCCCGCAGGCCTGGAAACATTGATGCACAGATTTGCATGAAAGACATTGAACCGCCTGTGGTGATCTCATCAGGGAAAGCGGATCTTACCAGAAGGCAGCAGCTCCATCACCAGTTTGGCATAAGCAATGTCAGAGCAACCCACTGAGTTGCCACAAATTTGTTTGCAAAGGTCAGGGTCTGCACACGCCACTTCATCTACATCAGAAAGAGTAAAGGTGAATCTCCATCCTAAACATTTTGAGTTTTTTGATTAACCTAAAAAACGTAATTGATTAGAATTTTCCTTAAGTTTTTTGCATCAACTACTTCCTGTGTGTTCAAAAGTGTCCAATACAATTTTAGGAAATTCGCACATTGATCTGTTTTTGTTTAGTGCAGCATTTTCTTTTGTGTTGTGCGACTAAAACTTCACTGTGTTTTGCACTTTAAGGCATCTTTAAACTCTCTAATGAGGTTAATGTTTAAATGCAATAGCTGATTTAGAAAAAAGAAAGAAAGAAAACAACACGCACCTGTGTAGAGAATTCTGCTGATCATGCCGGGGAGCATGACGGCAAAGAAAGGCAGGATTTTGAGGTACGCAGCCAGCAGGGAGCCACCTTTGGCGTGGGTCAGGTTCTTGGCGGCCAGGGAGCGCTGCACAATGACCTGGAGAGAATCCAACTCAAGCTGACTCACAGTTATCCCAAAGAGGATCTTTTTTAGTTAATAAGTAATCTGAATGTTTAGCAGTGTTTGATTACATGTCAAAAATAGTGTGTTTTTATTGTAATTGTGGACGGTAACAGTGATGATTTGAATTTTTGTTATCAGTATATTGCCTTGATAAGACAGTGACAAACTACCTGTGTCTTCCTGTCTCTCTTACTGTATAATGGAAATTTTTAAGCTTTCAGAAGGGCAAAACATTGCACATTTTCATCTTGGGGATTTTCCACTCCTTTTGTAGGGAAGAGTTAACTTCTGAGAAAATAACAAAACATTATCAAGCAAAAAAAAAAAAAAACTCGAAATAGTTGATATAATCATTTGTAGATGAAACGCCTGACATGATGATGGAAAATCACAAGCTAAAATTAGTAAATATGTCTCTTTAATATAGGAATTTTAATGCTAAAATGAAAACATTAAAGACCCACTACAATGAAAATTGTGTTTTTGGTGTTTTTAGTCCATTCTTCTGCTTTGTTTTATGATTTAGGACATTTATATGGGAAATTAAGCTTAAATTGTCATTCCAGAGTATTTTCTTATAAAATTGTTGGAAATGCAGTTTTGATTATGGCTAAAAACGTCATAATCATAATTAAAAGTAGGGGTGTGCGTTGGCAAGAGTCTGGCGATACAATACGTATTGCGATACACGTCTCACAATACAATACTTATCACAATGTATCCCAAGATTGTACCTTTTTCACTATTTTTTTTTTTAAGAGTACGACTTTGGCATTGCATCCGATTTTTGTAATCTTTGGCATTACATGGATGCGGTCTCAACACTACCACTGCGGATGTGAACTAGCAAGAATCTGGCGAAACAATCAATACATTTTGATTTTTTAAAAAGCATGACTTAGAAAAAAAAAAACTAAGTCATACTAAGTAATACATGTCTCATAACAACAAAAACGGCAAAGCTGACTGAACATTTAACACAAACTTTAGTTGCTCTGGTGCGTTGTGGAGCTGCTCAAAGTGTGCTCTGCTGCCAACTAGTGGTCGGTGGTTCAGGTGGAAGAAAAAAGAAAGCCGCCTAAGAGCGCTCACAAATAATTGATTTAATATCGTCTTGTCAGCATTTTTAATCAATACAAGTAATTCCAAATGAAATATCGTGTTATATCACCAATTGATTTTTTTCTACACCAATAATTAAAAGATAACTCAGAATGCCCTCAAAATAAATCAAAAGATGATCTGAGTGGGACTTAAAACACGCCCTCATTTTTTAGTAGAAAGAGCTTTTTTAAGTGTATTTTTAAAGTTTTACCTGGTCAGAGCACCAGTACCACATGGAAGGGATGGACATGCCGATAAGGACACCAGGCCAAGGCAGGTCAGAGTTCACCGGATCTCTGAATATGTGGAAGGCGTCCTCTCTGGGAATGCCACAGGTTGAGTTTGGGACACGGACTGAAGGAACCGCTTGGCTGTATCCCTCCATCAACGCGCTCCATCCTCCAACCTCCACAAAGCCTGAAGACGAAACCACAAACTGTAACAGAAGGACGCTCAGGGGTGAAGACACTATCGCATCACACTTACTGAAGCCCATGAGCGTGAGAGCTCCTGCCAGCATGATGGCAGTTTGAGCTGCATCTGTGTAGATGACGGCAGCCAAACCACCTAAACACACAAACTCACATGAAACTGCTTTGAAATCTCCTGCTGCAAACTTTGAACATTTATCTCAAGATGAATGGTCACCTGCTACAGTATACAGAGCCGTGATTACTAGCAGCAGCACTATAGCCAGGTAGATGTTCCATCTTAAGGCGAGCTGAATGAACACAGCACCCGCGTACATGTCCACCTGCAGGAAAGCAGAGAAACTTCACTTCTTTCGTCTTAAACCCACCAAGAGACAGACTTTCATTGAAGCCGCACCGATATTTTTGTGAAGATATAAATGAACAAAGACAAAACCGCTAAAGACAAATGTGTCCTTCTCCCACCGAACCGCTTCTGCAGATATTCTGGCATGGTCGTCACCTGTGGGAATTAAAAAGAAACAAGAGACTTTCACGTAAACTCCATGTGCAGGAACGAACATTTATCTGTGGAACTCACCCCAGATGAAATGTAAATTGGAAGGAAAAGCCAGCCCAGAAGCAGCACCATCAACATGCCCTGGTGATGAGAAGATCACTTCAGAAAGGTCCCATTTGTTACTTTCACCTTATTTCACAAAGTATTAGACTTACATTCCATTCATAGGCAATCGCCCCAATTCCTGCAGCAGCTCCTGAACCCGCCAGACCAATAAAATGTCCACTGCCAATGTTACTGGCAAACAGTGATGCCCCAACCTGAGCATAAATAAAAAGTCACAGTTGTTTTAGGATCCCTTAAAGGAGCGAGGCCTGTGTTTGTTTGGGTAGTAACACTTACAGGCCACCAGGTCATACTTTTCCCTGCCAGGAAGTAGCCGTCCACGGTGCTGCGCTTTGTCCTCCACATGGACTGGTACAGTTATTAAAAAAAAAAAAACAGTTTTACACTCTACATCTTGAATAATTAGATAATCTCTATTTTTTATAGTTTATTTAACTTATAACGTTTTGGAACTGCACACATCCTAAAAATCCACACAAGTAGAGTTAAATAATTCAGAGCAAAATAATAATAATAATAATAAAGTCTATACTGAACAACAAATATGTCATTTTCTTAAGGTAAAAGTGCATAAGATGCACTAATTTATACATTTTTTTTGTTTGACCCGTTATCCTCCTCAGCCACCAACTCAATGGCTTAGTGGTAGATAGAGGTGTGGGCAAAAAATCGATACGGTGATATATCGCGATATGCCATTCGGCGATACTTGTATCAATTAAAAATGCTGACAAGACAATATTTCATTAATTATTTGTGAGCGCCCTTCAGCGTTTTACTTTTCCACCAAAACTCCCGACCACTAGTTGGCAACATTGCATCAGAGCAACACATTCTCAGAACCAGCTTGCGTTATATGTTCAGTCTCGTTGGTTCAGTCAGTATCGCGATTTTTATTGTCATGAAACATGTACTACTTAGTAGGATTTTTTCCTAAGTCATATTCTTTAAAATTGAAAAAAAAAAAGTGCAAAATTGTTGTGGTACAGTCTTGGGATGTATTGAGATATGTATAGTGAGACGTGTATCGGAAGGCGTATTGTTTCGCCAAATTCTTGCCAATACACAGCCCTACTTTTAATTATGATTATGAAGTTTTTAGCCAAAATCAAAACTGCATTTACAACAATTTGAATTAAATAATACCGAGGAATGAACATTTAATCTTAATTTTCATTATATATGTCCTCCATCATGAAACAAAGCTACAAGAAAGTTTCAAAACACCAAAAACACAATTTTCACTGGAATGGGTCTTTAACTTTTGCACTTTGGCAGTAAAATTCCTAGATTAAAGTGGCCTATTTACTAATTTTAGCTTGTGATTTTCCATCATCATGTCAGGCGTTTCACACCGGTAGGGTGTCCATCCTGAGAATGGGTTTAAATCATACTAAAGACACCAAAAATGCGACCCAATGTGTCTTTGCTTGACATTCAGCATTAAGTGGTTGGATAGGGGGGTTGACCACCGAATATTCCCCCCCTGCGGGCGACAGTTCCCCCAGGGGAGGGGTCAAATGCAGAGAACACATTTCAACTATTGGGTCTTTAACTTTTAACAGACCGCCTTACCCAGAAGCCCACTGCCAGCACCAGGATGAAGTAGATGACCAGCACCACTATGTCCACAGTGACCAGGGTGGCACTGCCCACTGAGGGCTGAGTGGTGGCCATGCTGGTCTCCTGGGGACCAGCTGTAGACATGAAGCTCATCTGCAACCCCAAGCAGCAACACATTCAGAATATATAATCTCTATATTTACAGAGAAACTTTCAAAATAATGTTTGAAAATCTGCATAGATTAATTTATCTTTTTACTTATTTGTAATACAAATAAAAAAAACTTAAACACCATTTGAAGATTTTTCCCCCCCACAAAAAAATACATTTCTGACCTGAGTTGCTTTGTGCTGTACACCTTTTACATTACATGGCAACATCCATAATTTATAAATGCTTACTTCCTCATTTTTTTCTAAAAAAAAAAAAAATCTCACAATTCTAAGTTCTTTTTGATTGCACAACCAGACAGAACAAACTTACCTTCAAATAAGTTGTTTGTCTCTGTATTGTTCCACCTGATATGCCCCAAACAATCCTGCATGCCACACGTTAGAGGAAGACAATCGCAGGAATCTAGCGCCTGTGTCAAATCCTGTTAACACACCAAGAGATCAAACTCCACTTTCCACGTGTGTACTACAACGCTGAGTTAAAATGTCAGAGATTTATTACCATCCACACGAAGGTGTTTTCTGCTTCCGGCGAAATGGCTAAATGATTGCCAAGTGATGTCTAAACTCGTCCAAATACTTAAAAAATGTGGATGTGAAAAGATCCAATTATGAGAAAATATAAAAAACAAATTATTGCAGTTTTAAACATAAATTGTATTCAAAATGTAAAAAACCAGAACACACAATTGTTAGTTTAAGCCAAATATATATTTTTTATTTTATTTTTCTAGAAAAAGATAAACATACAGGCAAGAGCAGATCTTGTACAAGCCTTAAACTTTTTGGGGAAATAGCTTATAATACAAAACTCAACAATTTCTACTCTTAAAATAGGCATTAACATATTAAAGTTCTGTAAATTTAAGATGACACCAAAAATAGACAAACAGAAACCACATTTTCTCAGGCTGTCCATGTTATTCTTGTAATACTTATTCACCTTTAAAATAGCTCTTTTTACAGCACTAAACATTGTGCTTCATTTATCATGCTACACCATATATGTAAACAAGCTGCCTTTACCAGCGATTTAGTGCTAAGCTTAGCTCAAACGGCACATTCAGCTACAGAAATATGAAGATGATGAGCTGAAGCGACATCTTTTGTAGCATCGCTGAACTTCGCAGCCTCTCCGTTTGCACAAAACATAGCAGCTACACTTTAATGAGTGTAATATGCAGCAGAAAATTGCTCATATATTGCACAGAGCCCATGTTGATATCCACATGATCGAATTCTGCAAATGACTGGAGGAAAAAAGTTATTTCTTTTTCTAAAATTAGCAATAAACACCACTTCAGGCAATCTTAATATACATGAGTTTGGTGTTTTAAAAAAAAAAAGAAATGATCAGCTAAAATAACATATATATACCTTTATATAAGGAAAGTAGCCTGCTTTAGGGTAAAGTTTTACTTTGTAAAAATTCTTAGGAAAGCAACTATTTCACATTCAGTGTGGTGGGCACCTGACAAAGTACAGGACTTAAGAAAAAAAAGCAGCTTTTCTGGGTTCTTATAAATACATAGTCCTGATATATCTATCTTAAATGTATGAATCTATGTCTTAACCATAAACAGGCCATATAGAGTCGTATTTGTTCTAACAGATGCTTCAAGAAATAACTAAAGCTGTGGCATGTTTCTGAGTAAGTGAACTGTAAGGACATCCTGACGCTCAGACTAAGCTTGTGCTCAGATGAAAGGTCCTAATCAATTTAGTATATTAACAGAGGATGTAACATGTGATATTTATAGTTGAAGTATACATTTTGGGGGAAGTTTGTTTCCTTTTCTGCTCATAAAACAAAGCTCCTGAACGTGTGTGTATTTTTGTGTATCAGTTGTTGTACGGTACGCAGTCGTCTCCAGTGTTACCAGGCCAGAGGTGAAGCCAGGCGTGGACTTCTGGGGCTCTTGGGGTTTTCAACCATTTGTTGATCATTGAGAACTCTCTGTTGTAACAAAAAAGAAAAAATAGACCGGCTATGAATAGTTTGTTGATCGTATTACTCAGTCGCACACATGATTGCAGGTTATGAAGTTTTGGAAATTTTGACTTCCTTAAAATGTTGAGATTGTCTTTTTTTTCTACTGGACTTTCAGAATTCTACATTCACAAACAACAAGAGCATAAGAACATATATGGAGCATGTGAAAAAATGCAGAGCCAAGGCAACCCAATGTGGGCTTTTTTCATACTTTTCTTACAAGATTTCCCCCTTTCTGTAAGTTTGCCCTAAAAGTGTTTAAAAAAAAAAAATCAGAATTCTGACTTTCAGTTTATTTGGAATTGCTTATTATGATAAAAACAAAATTCAGATTTTATTTCCTTAATTTTGTGACTTTTTCAGTAAATATTCTTTCTAACATCTAAAAACATCTCAGAACAATCAAATTAGGAAAAACTGAAGTTTTAATATGGAGTCCTGTGCTCCTAACTTCCTAATTTAAACGTTATTCTTAAAACTCTTAATTGAAATTCTGGGATTTTTGCTCACAATTCTGACAAATCTTGATCTTTTTTTGAATCTCAAAGTTATAATATAAATCTAAGAAAACAGACAGATTTTGAAATGCTTTTTAAAATGTATTTTTAGAATTTGGACAGATTTTATTTTAATAGACAAGAGTTTTAGTTGTTTTTAACTTGATTTTCTTTTATTTCAGAGTTCATTTAAGTTCCATAAAGTATTAAAGACAATTGAAAAATGCATAAAAGGAAAGTTAAAAAATGCATCTTTTGTATAACAAATCCTTGCAGTTGCCTATTAAAATAAATGCTCTAAAAGAAAACATATAAATATTATGATTTAAGATGTTAAGTTAATAAATGTATAGATGGTACAGCTGTTGCTTTAAATAAATATGCATGTGACAATTCACTGGTTAGAGACAAAAAGTACTTTTTAAAGTTTTTATTGAAGTGACTGACCTCAAACTTGCTCATGAACTCAGCAAAGATACCAAAGAAGGCCTCAATGTTGGTTGCTTTGCTGTCCTCCCCAAAAAACGAAGCAGTTTTGCTGAATTCCTCCATGGCTCTCTGCTGGAGAGATTCCAGGGACTGAACAGCTGGATGACTGTTTTCCAGGAAGTTCTACGTACCTTAAAGTCAAGGAGGGAAATAAGACTTTTTTGTTGTTACATGTCATACTTCTGTCTGCTCCTTAGAAATTCTAAAGGATACACTCATGGCGAGAGCAAAACGATCCTCTGCAGTGACCGGCATCTTCTGACAGGTTGATCGAATGTCCTTGATGGTTGTGTGGATGTCATTTACGTCTGATGTGACGGTCCTCTGATTCACTAAACAGAAAGCAGAAAACAGAGGGGCGGTTAAAAATAGGAAAAAGTAGGTCCTCCTCACTTAAAACTGTTGCAAAAGATAAAGGTTAAACAGCCCAATCCTACCTTTTGCAGCAAGAGGAATCATCGCAAGATCTTTAGAGAAATCCAACACATCTGGAAAGTGCTGACACAAGGACTTGACCAAAATGTGCAGAAAGGTCGACTTGCCATCAACTGTTTTCGTAGTGCTCAGCTGCACAGGAAAAAGTGGAGTTAATCCATGCTGGAAAGCTCGTGCATGGTCAGTGTCTACGTGTAGTACCTCCGTCAGGAAGTTAATCTTGAAGCCTGTTGTCTTGTTGGTTTTGTTATTGAGATAATTCCCCATTGCCAACACAAACTGTAAAGACAACAAGTGATTGACCTTTTTCCAGTCCTAGGAAATGGTGGAGGAAGTACTGCATCTGTGTCCCATAAAGATGTGATATTGTGGTACCTCTAATATCTTGGCAAGTTTCTTGCTGGTCTTCAGCTCCACAGAAGCCTTATAAATGCAGTCGTATGCTCCCCTCAGCTCCTCTGTCTTCTCTTGAAGAGAACATTTGAAAAGGAGGCACTGCAGGCGAGTCTTGTACTCGGGTACCGACAGCATCTGATGAGCACAGGTGATCACACAGGCTAAAAAGGCATTTCAACTCAAAGACAGTATATAGGAACTGAACTGGGTGACCCCACCTCCTTTGTGTTCCAATTAGGAAGTACCTGCTGGCTCCAAGAGTCGTTAGTCAGTGTATTTGTTGTCATAGTTGTAGTAGGGGTGTGTTTTGGCAAGAGCCTGGCAATACGATACATATCCCGATACGTGTCTCACAATACGATACATATCGCGATATATCCCAAGACTGTACCAGAACAATTTTTCCCTTTTTTTTTTTAAGAATATGTCTTAGAACAAATCTCTACCTGAATATGAATATGTCTCTCATTGTAATAAAATGGTACAATTAATTTTATTTAATGATCACAACATTAAGCACCGCAACTGTATGCTGATGTTGGCAGCAGTGTGTCAGGGTGAAAAACTAAAGTAAAACGCTGAAGGACGCTCATACATAATTAATTAAATATCGTATTGTCAGCATTTTAAATCGATACAAGTATCGCCAAACGAAATTATCAAGATATATCGCCAAATCGATTTTTCCCTACACCCCCAAGTTGTCATAGTTACCATAGAAACTTCGACTCAGTTGGTTTTGGCATCTGTAAAGAGCATTTCGCTGGAATCAGAGGTAAGGCATTTTCTATGGGTGACGTCACACCTTCTGTGTCCAGCTCTCTATATACTGTCAATGTTTCAATTCCACAAACCATAGCCAACAAACAAACAGAGTCTCTCAGTACCAGAGCTGTACCTGTAACACAAACTGGTCCACCTCGCTGAGTTTGCTGGGCTCCTGCTTGTGCTCTTCATATTTTTTCACCTCCTCTTCATCAGGAGCGTACAGCAGCAGCTGCTTGATGTGATCAGGTTCCAATCTATCGGTGGTCATGTTCATCAGGATGTGGCGCAGCTCCCCAGGAGACAGCTTCAGGTGGGCGATCAAGATGGCTTTAAGTTGATAGAGAAAAACAAAAGTTCAAAAGAAACTCATCTATCTTTTCTAAACTAAAAATAATTATCTTTATGATATAGGAAAACCCATACTTACACGCATTGTAAGCCTTTTTATGTGACAAAATTTCTATCACATCCTTCTTCTTGAAGGTTTCTAGCTGTGGAGATGGCTCTGGAGCAGGCACTATAATTAATCAGTGTAGAATGTAACAGAGCTGTGTGTTTGAAGTTGCATGATTACAGCTGGATAGAAACTCAATAGGATAACAACTGAAAATACAAGAATATGTTGGTTGATCTAAAAAATAAAGTGTGATCAAAAATGAGGAAAAGGATATGTTTGTAAATATTCTTTTAATTACTGGTGCTCTTTGTTGTCCCAAAGTGAAGCTCCAGATCCAAATACTTAACCATGTCATGCAGTTTTTCATAGTCAGAGTTTGCACCCAACTAAAAGAAGAGATTACAAGATTAAAAACGATATAAAAAGCTAAATTCAAGTTTTATAGTTAGGATTTGAGATGTCTGAGGCCTTCTTAACTCACCTGTCCCCATATAGTCCCTTCAGAGTTTTCCACCTGTTCCCAGCGCAGCCGCTTCACACTCATGTGGTTGGAGTCCATCCTGGACAACGCGGGTCTTGGCAGTGGGGGTGGTGAGCAGGGGGGTGGTAGGGGTGGAGGTGGGGGCGGCTCCAGGTGCTCCGAGGGATCGGACAGGGAGTGTGGCAGAGACTGGGGCTGGCTCTGGTGGTGGGGTTGCATGTGGTGGCTTTGGGCCAGCGGCTGATGCTGGGATTGCAGCAGGTGATGCGAGGGCTGTGATTGTGGACGGGCCGTTTGGGCGGAGGATTGGCCATGGTGCTGGGATTGCGGGTGTTGGGGCACGGGCTGGAATGTGGAGAGGGTGGTCTGGTGCGGTTGGAGGGGCTGAAAGGTGGAGAGAAGGGGTTGGGGCCTATGGGGCTGCTGGGGAGGATGGATGACGTGGATCTGGTGTGGGTAGTCCTGAGGGGGCGGTTGGGGTGTGATGTGGTGGATGTGGTGGATCTGGGGTGTGTTGGAATGGTGGTGGGTTTGCTGGATGGAGTGAGGTCTCTGGGGGGAGGGCTTGGTTGGCTGGGGGTGGTGGGTTTGGTGAATCTGCTGTTCTTGGTGAGTTGGGTGATGCCCTTTAATACTCCTCCGGCTCTGGTGCGACTGGCTGTCCCGGTTTAGTTGAACTGGGAGGGAAGCGGGTTCTTGATGCATTTGATGCAGAAGCTCGGTGGATGAGTGATGGGCCTTTGATTGCTGAATTTGGTGAGTTTGGTGAAGAAGCTCTGCAGATGAGTGGTGGGGCTTGGGCTGCTGCATTTGGTTGAGCAGCTCAGTGGAGGAATGGTGGGTTTGGCCTCGGTGCATCTGGTGAGCTTGGTGGAGCAGCTCAGCGGAGGAGTGGTGCGGCGGCGTCTCGTGCCTTTGGTGAGACTGGTGCAGAAGCTCGGAAGAGGAATGATGAGCTTTGGATTTGTGCACCTGCTGGAGCATCTCTGACGATGAGTAATGTCCGTGGCTTTGCATCTGCTGCAGCATTTCAGAGGAGGCGTGGTGCGGCTGGGCTTGGTGCATCTGGTGGAGCATCTCTGTGGAGGAATGATGGGGCTGCGGTCTCACACTCTGGTGACTTTGGTAGATCCCCTCGGCGTACGGACTTTGGCTGGGGTGCATTGCTTGTTGGGGCGATGGTTGATGTGGAGAGGGAGCTGAGCGAGAAAGCCGCCTGTGGTGATGACTCTGCTGCTGTCCTGGCCCCATTTTATACAGAGGGTGGTTAGCGTTGGGGTGCATGGATTCCTGAGAGGGGATTGGGGGAAGAGACTGGTGGAGTGGCAGAGGAGAACTGGATTTATGCTGAGTCAGCTGGACAGGAATGGACTGATGGCCTTGATAGATCTGCTGCATCTGCTGCTCTTGGTACGCTTGTTGCTCCTCGTAAGCTTTCCGTTCCTGATAGGCTTGAAGTTCCTCGAATGCTTTTTGCTCCTTGTAGGCCTGCAGTTGCTCATATGCTTTCTGCTCCTGGTAGGCCTGGTGCTGCTCGTATGCTTGTCTCTGCTGGTAGGCTTGCTGCTCTTGGTACATCTGCTCCTCATAAGCCTGTCGCTCCTTGTAGATCTTCTCCTGGTACGCCTGTTGTTCCTTGTACGCTTGCTGCTCCTGGAAGAGTTCTCGCTCCTCATAGGCTTGCTGCTCCTCATAAGCTTGTCTCTCCTTATAGGCTTGTTGCTCCTCAAACGCTTCTCTCTCCTTATAAGCTTGCTGCTCCTCATATGCTTGCCTCTCCTGGTAGTTTTGTTCCCTTTGCTCCTGGTAGGCTTTCAGTTCTTGAATGGTGGCATGGACTTGTATATCTTCTCTCGTGGGGAGGACCTTATGCAAAGAGTGGCGCTTAGGTGGTGGGTTACTACGAGGAGGTGGCGGCGGCGGGGGCCCAGATTTTCGGCGGATGGGCACATATGCTCTCGGCGAGTGCTCAGGCGTGTAGCTGAGAGGCTGCTGCTGGCTCTGAGGCTGACTCTGAGCCGGAGGGGCAGGAGGAGGGTCGTTGAACTGGACAGGTGGAGGTGGAGGAGGGCTCATAGGTGGAGGAGGGATGTGATCGGAGGAAGAGGAATAGGTCAGGGAGGAGGCGTTCTCTTCTCCACTACTGCTTTGGACATCACTCGGGCTGCTGAGCTCGGGAGCCACAAACCCACCATTTTCTTCCTCATCCACCCCAAGTTCCTCCTCATTATCATCATCATCCTCATCTTGGAAGCCCATCTGCCCAACATCCTGCCATCAACACCAAGGAAAGTTGGTTAGACTTTTCATGTCAAACTGGAACTTAAAGATAACAAACTGGAATAAAAAAAACGTAACCAAAATAAGTCATTTCCTACTAAAAACTTGAATTCAGATGGGAAAGAAATACATTTTTATAGAAAAAAAGTAAACAGATATAAAACCAGACAAAAATCAGTCAAATTAATTTCACTTAATTTTATTTAATCATAAAAACAAACATTTAACTTCAAGAAGTTAAAAATCAAAATCAAATAAAGAATTACATTTTTTTCATTGTGTTGCAGCGAAAAAAAAAGTTTTTAAAAACTTATTTGGACCCTAAAACTGTTATATAGATATACATAAAGTTATTTATTTTTGTGATACTGTGGGAAAACATATATATATATATATATATATATATATAAATTATAAAATAAGAATGAATTTACATTTTTAAGAAAAATTTGGGTATTTTGGAATCTGGGTCAAACAAGGGAAAATCGTGTAATATTTTATTTGCAACAGCCACCAATAGATTTTTCATAATTGCTTTAACGTTTCCTTTTGCTAATTATAAGGACTAATTTGGAATTAAGTTCAGTTTCTGAGTTGAAGCCAATCAGAAATCAATCACAAACACGTTTATAGGACTTTACCTCTTCATAATCATTTTCAGGGGTCAGGAAATCATCTACGATGGCCACCCGCTGTCCCAGCTGCTCACTCAGAGCATCCAGAAAACGATCCGTGTCTTCTGAACGAGGAGGCTTAGAGAAGGTGTAGCGGCGTTTGTTGTTGCGGTGAACCGGTGGGCTGGACGGGAAGTCTGGCTCTGGAGGTGAAGGTGGAGGACTGTCCAGGCTCATGTACGGATTGGACTCCCCACTGGTTTGGCTCGTCAAGCCCGGCGGGTAGAATGGGGCTGGAGGTGGACTGGGAAGGGGATCCGGCCAATGGGGTTGGGCGTTTTTCCGACTGCCTAAAACACAGACCACTTACTAATTACTCAAACTGCTCAGAATATTGAACAAACTTCAGCACTGCTGCTGATTTGATAGGAATTTCAGGGACCTGTGTTAGCCTGTAAGGTGGGGGACTCTGTGCGTGAGGGGGGGTCCATGTCCAACAGACTCTCTGGGGCAGGAGGAGGGCGGCTCTTCAGGGATTTGGATCTCTTGCTGGAATACATGTTTTCCAGTTCAGCATAGACAGCTGACAGCTTTAGAGGAAAAATGCAAAAAAGAAAACAACTGTGAGGACTTTAGGTTTTTACTGGGATTAAGAGTCAACTTTGGAAAAAAAAACAGGCCTCTGTTTGTACATTGGTGAGGTTGTTGGGGGTCTCAGGTAGGGAGGTACCATCTCCTGACTGTCTCTCTCCTGGAGCCAGTCTCGTCATCGTCTCCTGCGTTGGCTCTGCGTGGTGTCCTGGTAAAGCATTGACAAGAATGAAATGTGGAGGATGTTTTGATGTTGAAAGGCGACAAAGGTGGTGAGATTCAGTACCCATTCCTAAGTGTGTGCCAATGACCAGGTCATCAGAGCTGCGGCCTCTCACACTGCTCCTGTACGTGGTCCCCGTTACCCTCATGGAGCTGCTGCGCCGATGGGGCTCCGGTGCAGACTCTGGCTCTGGAGGAGGGGGAGGTGGAGGTGGTGGCGGTGGGGCTGGAACATGCACATTTTTTTGGGGGTCAAAATCTCCACGATCTTTCAAAACATAAAATACACTAGAGCAGGAGTGTCCAAATCCAGTCCTCGAGGGTCCTAAATGTTTTCCAACCAACCTGCCATTGAAGCTCCCAATTGGCTAAACACACCTGATCCATTGAATCAGCAGGATTTCTGGAAAACCAGCAGGAGGCCGGCCCTCGAGGCCTGGATTTGGACACCTCTGCACTAGCGATCTGCACAAACCTGGAGGTTTGAAGCCGACGAAACGTGAAATCTTGTTCTGACAGTGTTCCTGCTCTTCATACGTCAGAAGCTGGTAAACAAACTGCCAGATCACCTGTTTGGCAGGAGTATCCAGCACCGGGAAGACGTCCACGATCAGAGTGTCAACATTCCTGTGGCCATCAAAACAAGCTTGAGTGGTGGCAGAACAATACATATAAGCACAAATCTGATCCTAAAAACTGCTCACCTGTGCTGGAAGAAGTTTTCCAAAGCTTTGCAGATGGTGTACCGCTCCTGGATGGTCAGCAGGTGCTCCAGCTGTTGTCCAAAGGTGCGACCCTGAACCCTGATACTGGGAGGGAGAATCTCCGCGATCCACTGGAGGGAGCTCAGCACGGGCGAGCGAGCCCGTTCGGTGGGAGCCCCGCCCCCTGCAAGGTCCTGTTCAGCTATCGAAAAAGTAGATGGACCTTCTTCTACCACCAGAGTGGGCATGGCACCACTCCCCTGCAGCATGGACACCACCTTCTCATGCGAGGACGTCCTGTAGGCAGACACATGCAGAAAAAATCATTAAAAAAATATATTTTAATGAAAAAGAATCATTTATCAGTCAACACATTTTTAAGATAAATCAATTCAATGTGTGTGTGTTTTTTTTTTTTTGCTTAAACCAGCAAATAAAACTAGATAAGCTCTGAAAATAGATAAATGCAAGACCTTTATGTTATCTGAGTTGTTTATTGTCTCTAACATGTGCTATTTATAGAATCCTGATGTGCTTTCTTCAGCAACTGTGAGCCATAATAGAAAACTAAACAACTGCATGGTAAGATGACTTCTATGTGAATGGATCAGTTCTAATCCTATGTGCCTAAATTTAATTTATTTTCATGAAAATCTTTAAAACTTGTTTTTTAAATCTGTAAAATATTTGCTTAGTTTGACCTCATGTCCAGTCCATTCAGAAACAGGATTCGGTCTCCTGGTTTCAAACCTGCTTTGTCGGCAGGACTTCCTGCAAGGCATAAAAACAGCGAGAATGACATTCTTATCTATGCTGCTTTTCATTTTCTGAAAAAAACAGAAAAAAATATAATAATTTTAAAGATAGCCACCAAATCCAATAGAATAAGTATTTTCACGTCTTACCGGGGATCACTGAGTCGATCCACACTGGAGCGTGACCTCTCAGGGTGAAACCAAAGCTGCTGTTGCCCTTGCAGACTCTGACTGTCCTGGAGGGACATTTAAGAGGGCTGCTTATTTGTGCAGGTGAATCACAATGCAGGAATTGTATGCATATATGATGACTTTTTTCATTAATAAAGTTGAGTTCAAGCTGGTTTCTTAAAATATGGGTTTTTAAAGAAGCAATAAACACAGAAAATATACTAAACTACAACATAAATATGTCTCTGACTTACTAGAGAGGCAGTTTTTAAATAAAAAATGTATAAGAAAAGCAGCAATCTTGAAGCTGTGTTTACAGTAAAATATCTGAATGATCAGGACAAGAAGCACAATCATGGGACAGATAGATGACCTGCAGTTGGGGGTGGAGCCGCCGGAATGGCCTGCGATGAGGGAGGTGGTTTTGCGCATGCCTCTGGTGGGAGGAGCCCCACCCTCCTCTGCATGGGTGCGTGGCACTGAGCTGGCACGGGTGGAGACAAGGAGGCGTTCCGGGTGATCCTCGCTCCGGCTGCGGCGTAGGTGGCTCCGGCTGGGGTCGCTGAAGCTCCGGCCCTTCAGCCGGCTCATCAGGCTCTGAGAAACCACCTCGTCAAAGCGCTCCCGGTGCTTCTTAGGGATGAAGATCCTGGTGAGTATTCAGGGGGAATCAGTTAAAAAAGTTAAAGTCCAGCCCAACCGTAATCCAAATTCTCTATCCTTATATCTCAACGGATCCTCAAGATGGAGTAGCTGAAGAATAAAAGGAGCACAGGGTGTGTGTTGCTGTACCTGTGGGAGGATTGAGACAGAAATGGAGTAAGGCTTGAATAAAACAAAGGACACAGATGAGTTTTGCTGTGCGATCACAACAGCAGTCGTGGGTGTTTGTGCCTCACGGCTAAAAAACAAAAAGTGCTGGAGTCCCCTCAGGGAAGAACAACAGTCTTCCTACTGGAGATGGTTCCCCCCATCCTAACTAAATCATAAAGAATTAATCTCACAGGGGAGTTCATTTGGAAGTAGAATTTGTGAGTCTCATTTCCACATTTCCGACAGATGTGGAGAAACAGTAAAGAAAAGTAAGGATTTGTTTGGATTTATTGTTCAAGACTGCAACAAATCACTAAAAAAGGCCAGTACTTCAAGTGCTGAACCTCTGTGAGCCTTGATTTGAAAAATATTTCCTTGTGGGACAGTTATTCCTCACAATAAAGGAAAAACTGTACATATTATCAAGTGACTACCCCTAAAATTTGACATCTTTAGAGAGTCTGATTGTCTTGAGATGGGTAGTATTTGTCTAATCTGCAAGATAAAGACTAAAGATTCAGAAAATGTCCTCAAAATTTAAAAAAATAATGGTATAAACATTATATAAAGTGGTTGCGCCGTTTGTTAAATGAGACGCACACTTCTCAGGTCTCTTTTATGTTTCACAATGATCCTCCTGATCCCGCCTGCAAATAAAATGCCGCCTTGATCCTCAGTCAATCTGTCTCTCTGTCATCCACTCAAAGCTCCTGGGTACTTTTGCAGAGAAGAAAAGAAAGCTTTGTTTTTAAAATAAGTCACTTCCTGCGAGCTTTCACACATGCAGCTCAACTCCATGTTCAAATGAAACTGACAAGGAAAACGCAGATATTTGCTTTTTAAGGATGTGGCAGTGACTTTACGGATACATGTGGGACAACTTTCAGGGAGCGGAAGGATTCTTCAGAGCTTCATTGAAATGCAGAGCAAACATAAAGGAAAGCTACAAAATCTGAGCTAAACTCCTCATTTAAAAATGATAAAGAGAATTAATATTTAATTCCTAACAGTTTCCACTTGAGAAATAATTCAGACTCTACTATTTTATAAAATGTATGCGTTTTTAAAGAAACACGACAATAACACATTTTTGACAGAACTCGGTTTGATCACAGATATCGACATGGGTCAGTCATGGTAAGAATTAGACCAGATCCATCTCCTAAAGAAAATGGACCAAACTACAGAATATTTATTTATTTAAAAAGTCTTTATTAGACTGTAATATCTTAGTTATTTTTTTAATTCTGTACCATCAGAAAACAATATATCAAAAATGAGTGGTACTAAAGTTTCAGTCAAATCTGAGATCAATTAAACTGACAATTCTCATTATTAACTGTGGATTTTTGTTTCAAAATAAAATAATAGTAATGTGTGCTCCTTCAGATTAACGAATGTGAGAGCCAACCGCTCCATATTGTGACACAAATAAGTGAATAAAAATAAAAAAAAAATAAAAAACAAAGGAGGGAGGGAGTGGTGCTGTACGCATGGGACAGTGATCAAGTGCAGCGGTGTTAGCCTGAGGGGGTCTCATGCAGCTCTGTAGTGCTATCTTCAGAAAAAAGTTAATCTGACTCTTTTTTTTTTTCAAACATTCAAACAAGATTAAAAAAAGAAAAGGAAACAATAAATCTGACAGAATCACGGAAGGGGAAAAAAGAGCTTTTTTTAGGACCAGAATGGTAATGATGCAGTCTGCTGCCAGCATATTTAGGCCACACCGTTTTGGAGAAAAACTACTGACTACTCGGACAAATAAGCGGGAAAGAGAAGCGGGACGTTCATTGAGGACCTGTGACACCTCCCCTCCAGAGGCATTCTCTTCAGTGGCTATCATCTTTGCTGTGTCACCGTCATCCCACTGTTCTCACTTGTTAACCTGAGAAGTTAAAGGAAAGTTTGAGGCACAGAAGTTGGATGTAGGCCTCGGGATGCCCTCGATTGTAAGGAGGACGAGAGGAGACTATAATTGGGTCTGAAGGAGGCCGCAATGCACAGAGGGATGAATGACAACAGCAGTTATCTGGGAAAATTGCTGCAAACTCTATAAAATCAGTCAAGTTTCATCTAATCACATGAATTTGAACATAAAACTTTGACTTAGATTTAAGGACATTCAAGCGAATTCGTAGAAAAAATATTATCTTGCAACTTTTAGAGTTTTACATATTTATCTGGGAATACACACAAACATTTGTCATCGAAATCTTGAAGCTGAACAATAAAACTTCAAACGTAACCCAGAACAAACAACACAAAGCACAGTCAACACAGCTCAGATCAAAGAGAAAGTGTCATACCGAAAGTGTCTGGAAAGGCTCCTATCTCCTCCCATGACTCTTCAGCTCAGTTCAGCAAATGTTTCCCTTCGACTGAGATGGAACTCCATTCAAAGCAGAAAAAAGAGAGGAGGAGGAGAGAAAAGAAGGTGTCCTGGATCTCAAACGCACTGCTCGGAAAGCAGCCAAATGAAGAGAAGCTGTAAATGAGTTGGAGGGAGGGAGCAAACTTTGAGAGCGGATGGAGTTATCGTCCTGAGGCAGCACGGTCAGGTGACCTCCAGATGCATTGGGGCATCATCTGTGGTCAAGAAGCCAGAAGGAGTCAGCTGAGTCCTCATCAGTGAGGTGTCAGTTATCAGGAGGAGGTAGTGAGTGATAAATGTACTGCTCCCTCAGAGGAGGAAGAAGAGCGTGAGGAAGACAGAGCAACGTGAGGGGAGAAAGGAGGGCCCAGTGGAGTTTTGAAGGCAGGGCTGCACAGTGACTGTGCAAATAGGAAGTACAGAGAACTAGAGACATATATTTCATCATGCTGACATCATTAACATCTCATGAACAGTCTGTAGAAAGGTTAGATATCACTGCAAATGGGGAAACTTTAACCTCAGACGACCTCTAGATCCACACGTTTCCACACAGGCACAAACCGACTCCCGAGTTCCACACTTAAGAATCGACACAAGCTGGAAACTTAAGAGAGAATTTATTCAAAGAAATAGGCTGCTTAAAAATAGAAAGCCTCCTGTGGGAGGGGGAGGCAAATCATCAGGGGAAGGATGGAGGCAGACTGAGCCGCCTGCCTGGCCTGGCGGTCCCAGGTCTTGAGAAGTAAGAAAAAGAAGAAGCTTCACGAGCTGCTGAGCACACCTCACATCTCTGACAGATGACCTCTGTGAGACTGATGCGGTCGGTGGGTGAGTGGAGAGATTTCGTGCGTTAATAAAAACTGTCACGGAGAGACGGTGACTGACAAAGAGGCAGTGATGGAGTGACAGCTGCGCACAAAAAAGGGGAGGAGACGTGGGGGCGGGATAAAAACAGAGATCCATCATCTGGGAAGAGACACAGATGATTCTCCAACATTAACCGATAGTTCTGCCATCCAGCTTGACAGACCACACCAATAATCCGTCATGTGATGGGTCGTTGTTTGGGTTTTGACCCAAATTCTTTCCCTTGGCCTCTACCATTCACCTTAAACTGTCTTCTAGACAAATACGTTTAACAGCTGTTACATTTAAAACATTAGTGTATTTACTTCATAGTTTAGGGTTTGTTTTTATAGGTTCTAAGTAGGGATCTAATATATATTAGATATGTATCGAAAAATCGATCAAGCAGTGGGAGTAACAGCAGTATGGGATGTAAAAAATAGATATGTGCCAAAAAATGATCAAATAACCGCAGATAAACAAGATTATTTTTGGTTATAGGGTATAAAATCAATCAATAAGTAAATAATCATCTTCTATATACATGTGATGCAAACAAAGAGACGTCCAATCATAAGCTTGCTTCTTCCAAGTCAATACCTGAATACATTTATCTGTCAAATGCCGTGCATTTTTATTTATAGCTTTAAATGCCATATGAATAAGAAATATATAGATTTTCCTGGAT
Source organism: Oryzias melastigma (assembly GCF_002922805.2). NCBI lineage: Eukaryota > Metazoa > Chordata > Actinopteri > Beloniformes > Adrianichthyidae > Oryzias > Oryzias melastigma. The sequence continues at coordinate 12,730,997 of NC_050519.1, forward strand.
GTACCAATTCATGTAGATGCGTATTGAATTGTGTGAGAGGGTAATATACACACCGCCACTTCCAAGCCTTATTAGTAACCAGAAATTTCATAATGGTTGACTGGTTTCTGGGTAAATAATGAAGAAAAAGGCTAAATAGTATCTGTATTAGGTGTCTTTAACATGCTCTTGTGGCTTTTTGCAGATGATGGACAGATTTTAAGAAACTCAAAATTGTATTTCTGAATATTTCTTTATTCAAATCGTTGTGAATAAGGAGCAGAAAAAAAATGCAGTTGGAAAAAAGATAGTTTCTTACATCAAAAATACAATAGGAACGCCACAACTTCCCAACTCTAACAACTCAGAGGTGAATTTTGAATGAAAGTACTGCCGCTCTGCAGAAACTATGTCTGAGCAAACAACAGTTTTTTTTCTTCCTAAAAATAGCATAATCGTCATAAAAACAACACTAGGTCAAAAGAGGATTTAAGTGGAATTTTAAGTCTCACATTTCCAGACCAACCTAAGCCTCTTAGGTCTATGAAAAAGGCCAACGTGTGTGTGTGCAACCTAACTCCAGCTCAGATCTGAAAATACAAGCCACTTTAACCTAAAAATTTATGGCAACAAGTTAAGGATAAGATTGCAAATATGCAGATGACTCTCTACTTAGGTTAGCTTGTCACCATGCTAAGCAGAGTAATCTGCTAAGGCTAGCTTTAATTTTGGATACATTTGTAAGAAACTTAAAATAAATCTGAGGTTGGTGGATATGCCAGTACTAAATTCTAAAGTTACTTCAATTTGCTACAAAAAAATCACAACTCTGTAAATAAAAAACACAAACCTACATAAGTTTTCAAATAATACCTATAAAAACTCATTAAAAATCAAGTCATTTAAGAAACACGTTGAGATATTATTAATTTATGAGTATAAGCACAAATTGCTATAGAGATTTTGTGTCATAAAATATTCAAGTACTAACCTAGAGATTCACACACACAAAAAAAGCCTTGAAGCGACTTTATTAAATTAATAATCACTCACAGTACACCATCCCTTAATCCTTGAAATACGCAATTGTGGAAAAAGGAGGGAAAAACATTTAGACCGACTCAACACCCTCGGGCATGGCTGCTAGGGAACCTGGAAGCACATCTCCCTACATCTGCTTCACTTAACTGACAATACTAAATAGGTGAATAATGCCCAGAGATTTAGCATATAATCACAGTAACATGGCCTATCATGACAAATTAGAGCTCCCCATGACTTTCAAAAATGCTTAACAGTGAACAAAAACCTCAAATGCATAATTTATGGGACTTCTGTGCAAAAAAAAAAAACACATTGCAATGCATTTTCACATGCAGCTTGATGAAGAGGAGGACAAAGCTGCAAGAAGCAGCAATTTATGGGGAAACTAAAAATGCTCTGTGGTTTAGGCAGAGAAACAAACTGATAGCTGACAGAAGCAAGTTGACTATATAAATATGCTTCTGGGACAAAATAACTAAGTTTAAAACAGACACAATAGATGGACCACAGAAAGGTTATGCAGCTAATTTAATCACCGATCACAAGCTTCAGATGCAAGAAAATCTGAAAACAATTGAAGTACTCACCTGAGACAGCAATTCATTTTTTTTCTCCCAGCACAGGAATTCAAAGAAAATGTTCAAGAAATGCAGCCGTTTGTGTTAAAAGGAGGTTCCCGCACAACTGTCTGTGTTCGCATGTGTGCGTATCTGGACCACCAGCAGCAAACTGGCAATAGCAGCTATACGAGCTGTATGCAGAGGAGGGAATAAAGAGCATCCACTGATGAGATCCACACACAAAAAAAGACTGTGCTGGTATCAAAGAGAGAATCACAACCAGCAGGGAGGGGACGGAGAAAAAAAGAGATCATTTGAGAGAAAGTCAAAGTGAGAACAGAGAAGATGAGAGAAGGGACCTCAGACAAAGAAATATGGCAAAAATGAGAAGCGGCAGTGTGTTTGGGTTTACCGATCAATGCTGAGGTGGAAGTAATTCAATAAGGTGGTGAATTTGTAGCCTCAGACCAATAGAGGACACACACATACAGTAAGTGGCATCAGACCTACTACACTGATAATAGTCCAACATGCAGATAATTGTAGGAACTTCTAGATTATTGATGTAATAAGGCGAACAAGGTGCTTTCTCTCCTCTTATTATAATTTAAACCCCATTAATTGCCAGTCCAGGGGCATAACACAAGAGAACAGAGCATCCTCCCAATTAGCTTAATTGGGCCTTTCCATCATTAAAACATTGGAGTTCGGACACTGCAAATTACTTGGAAATGTTGGTTAATTTTGACAGGAATTTCATTAACGTGAAAGTTACTGTTAGAAAAGTTTCATAAATCTATTTTTCACGTACAGAATTAAGATTCAAGGGCAAACAAAAGTCCTTAGAGTGACGTGTGCTGCTGCTATCTAGACAAAAAATAGCAACTCAGCAAAGACCGACTTCCTCCGTTCACCGGGATGTATTGAGGCGGTTAGTTTTGATAAAACTCATCTGGTAATCAAAAAATGATGACTGTGTTAAGATGGAATAAAAAAGAGAGATCTTGTCGATCTATAGCCAGTTTTTAGCCTCAATTTTAGCCTCAGTTTCACAGTTTTCTATGGTGATGGCGCCAGAGATCTCACAAAATCCCAGATTTCTCCAGAGATAAAAAAGATGTGCTATACAATTGTTGGAACATATTATGCTTATTCTGCTATTCACAAAACAGATTTCACCTTGTGGTTACTTGGTGAACTACTTAAGCTTCAGTTATTTTTTCAATTTTTAAATCAGTTTTAAAGACCCGCTTTGATTAAAAAAGTCCTATTTGGGGTGTTTTTAAGATGTCCTTGGAACATTTTTTTGACGATGGAGGACCATATAAAGAAAATTAAGAATTTTTGAGGATTTTTTTCAAATCGTTAATCAAAAGCGAGTGAAAATTCAGTTTGAAAAAAAATTGCATTTGTAGATTCATTGATATATTCATCTTCTCCGCTTTGTCCCTTTTGGGGTCGTGGCGGTGCTGGAGTCTAACCCGGCTACTGATAGGTGAAGGCGGGATTTACCCTGGACAGGTCGCCAGTCTCTCGCATAATCTTCTTAAAACACCACTGGGAACACATTTACAAAAAATCCAAAAGATAATCAGAGTGGGACTTTAAAACAAATTGAAAAGTGGCCTCACTGTTGTTGTCTGATAAATTAATGGATAAAAGATACTGTATGTGAGAACATGACTGGTTACCTGACGCTGTCAATTAGCTGCTGATGCTCCTCTGTGATCAAAATGTCAGGCAAGGCCTCAGCTAGACTGTCCACATCCCTCTCAGAAGCGTACTGCTTCAGCACTTCAAACAGCTGCTCCTTCACATCAGGCTCCTCTCCCAGCACGTCCTCCACCTGATCAGCAATAAAAGATGCTGCATTGCAAAACCTGAACTGATTTTAAAAAATGTGAGTTTCTTCACTCCTACCTTTTTGTTGAACTCCATGGCCTTATGAGCCCGACTCTCCCTAACGCTGTCCCCGCTCTGTGACAGCACCCTCATGCTGCTGCTCAGGCGTTTGGGTCTGCGCGCCATACTGAGTACGCCCAGGCGCAGAGGTCGCCCCTGCGCTGCTTTGATCATCGCTGCAGCTGTTTCGTGATGCTTCACTGGAATCCCGTTGACTTCCAAAACATAGTCGCCCACTTTGAGGCCACTGCGCTGGGCTGGACCTCCAGGCATGCTTTCCTCAACCATCAGAGGGCTGTCGCCTACAATGGTGAAGCCAAAACGACCATCTGGGCCTGGGGTGATGTCAATCTGAAGAAGGGGGAAACAAATCACCTGTTTTATAACACGTATACCTCTTTATGAGGAGTATTGAGAGCCAGCTGACCTGATTGACTCGTGACACCACGCCAATGCTGGGCGGAACTGTCTTAAGGGTCTGAGCCAAAGCAATCAATGCTGGTGTGCTAAGGTTGGTCACATCTTGGCCCTCAATGTCCACCACCTGATCACCAGGCTGCAAGCCAGCAAGGTAGGCGCTACTCCCCTCCACCACAGACAGGATGTAGCTGGGTCCAGTCCCTCCCAGTCGGAAGCCAAACGCTTCTGGCCAGTTCTGGTTGGTCGCAGGTAGGCCAAGGTCTGAAACACAAAGATAATAATATACTCCAGGAGGTCCACTGTTCTGCTCGACAGCATGGAAAGAAACAGTTTTGGAATTTCTTTTTAAGTGGGACAACTCTCAGCAAGAGGACAGAGTGTTGGTATCCAGCCCACACAGTGAACTGCTGGCCTTCCCCTGGTCACTGGCCTCATTCTGCTGCAGCACAAAGTGTCCCAGAAGCTTCACTTGACTTCATCTCCACGTTACATTCACACGGAAAAACATCAGGAACTAAATTATGAGGATGCAAGGCGTCAAAGCGACTGGTTTGACCATTTTTTTTTTTTTTTTAAATAAAATAGCTTAAACTAATTTATTCAAATTTATAATCATGGAGAAAATTATATTTAAGTGCAAATCAAGAGTGATGAATGTAATGCACAAACAGTTGTTTTTTCTGTGTGTAACAGATGAATGTAGAGACTTAAATAAATCAAACTTTAAAGAGCAAATTAAATAAAAATGTCAGATTTTCTTCACTAGAATGAATAAAAAAATCTGATCTCAGAGGAGCGAAGAATGTCTAGGATTCCACTGAATAAAAAAATAACACATCAAATTCAAAGGCTCAGACAGTCGCAGACACTGGTGTCAGAGAGTTGAAAAGAAGCCTCAAACCAAAGCAGATTATTAATCAAAAGAATCTGGGTTAAAAAAGAGGCTGAGTTTTATATTTTTGCCCAGACAGAACATATTTTCTTCCATCCTGCAACCCAGATAGTGAGTTTTAGCTCCCTTTCTGCCGTCCAGGATCATTGCAAAAAGATCATTTCGGAGAAGAAGACTTACAGAAATCTTTGGAAGCACTCCGGGTTCCAGACTTGCTCTGGCGCAGGGAGAAGCGGCCCTTTCTGCTCAGGAAACGCCTCATCCTTGCCCGGCTTGCCGCAGGGCACGTTCCAGCCAGCCTATCTTCACCCCCAGCCTGGGGGTTGTTGCAGCCAAGGAGTGTCTACGGACACCCTTCAGCTGCTCCTCACCTGAGCTCACTGCCTCTACAGGCCAACCCCTCTGAGCCAATGATGCGGAAGACGCGTGGAAGGTCACATCTGTGGAGGATGGGGACCACAGAGTAAGGAGGTGAAGACAGGAGAACACCTCGGCGTGAGGCTCTCCATCCTGGGTGAGGCTGCACAGCCGCAGCCTCGCTCCCAACCCTAGCGCTGAGAGAGGAACATGAAACTGGGACACTTGATCCTGAAATGGTTCATTGCAAGAAAAGATACTGCGAAGCCCCATTTTTCTATAAATACCTGTGCTCCTCTCTCGATCCCACCCTCTCTCCCCGTCTCCCTCTGTTGCTTATGTAGATGAGGCCCCCTCAGAGGGCTGAGGGTTGACCCAGAAAGCGTGCAGTCTTCCAGCCAGGGACACTTCTCCGTTTTTAGCGGCAGTACTGGAGCGCCAATACCTGCAGACTCAAGGTTACATGGAGCAGGACCAGCAGCTGAAGCTGAAGCACTTTTAGTGCAAGAATGCAAGAGTGTGTATTAATGAAATAACTTTTGATGTACATTTGCATCTTTAAAGGTTCCCATCCTTTTTATGTGAATTCAGTGTTTTAAAAATAAAAAAATTTGTTTAAACTCTTCATGACCTAATGGGGTAGTTTAATTTTAATTTCAGAGAAGATAAAAGATGAAATATTTTCAGCATGTAAAAAAATAACTTTAATTTGCTTATGTAACACATTTTACATTTGCCATGCTTTGCAGCTTGGAATCAAGGAAGACAAAAACTGAGCATCAAACCTCAAAGCAAAAATACTTTTTTACAAAACTCAAAACAAGCCCAGCCTGTCCAGGGAATACCTCGCCTTAATCCCAAGGTAGCCAGGATAGGCCCCAGCAACCTCAACAGGCATTAAGTGGGTTTGGGAAATAGACGAAAAATAAACTAAAAAACAAAAATGAATCAAAAACAGAAAAAGGAAAAGTTAAAACTATACAAATGCGTACTAAAAACAGAGATCCAGTTCATTCTACCAAAAAGAAGAAAAAAACATGATGGAACATCTAATATGTACATTTTTATTTGATGCAGAGTCGACCCTTTTGGCCTTTCGTCAGTTAAACTCAAAATACTTCATGGAAGCTGACACTAAAGTGCCACTGCAGTTCATAGTTCGTCTTTGCTCATACAATCACAGTCTGAATCTCCACTTCCTCTGGGGAGGTGATGACATATTCCTCTAGCTGCTGCACCATTCCCTCCTCTACTGCTTCCTCTGTGGTAACCATGGTAACGGTTCCCTCCGCTGCCTCCACAGTCTCTGTCGTGGTCAGGAGAGTCCCGTCACTGATGGCGGACGCCAGCGTCATGGCGACCTGCTCCGTCAGGCTCTCGGGCGTAGCGATGGTGATGGTGTCGCCACAGTCCGAGATGGACGGACCTTCTTCGTTCACCGCTACATTCCGTACTATGATTTGGTGGCTGCCAGCGCTGTGCGATTGGCTGACAATTTGCTGCACAACTTTCATGATCTCGTTTCCCATCTGGAAGACGAATCATAAAGGTGTTAAAGTTCCTGGATTGCATTAAAAGTTCACAGTTTACAATTACTGTGATATAAAAAGATCAGAAGTATTTTTGTTTTTATGGTGTGTGTGTACTGACCTCATTTTGGTTGTCCTGAATGAGCGTCACTTCTTCCTGCATTTCCTCCCCAGTCTGAGTCTAGAGGACATGAGAAAATCAATATTATTCTTTAATATCAGAATAAATCACTAGATTATTATTGGCCATATTCAAATCCAAATTCAACTTTATTTATATAGCACTTTTCCTGCAACAGAGCATCTCAAAGTGTTTGCATAAATAAATAATTAAAAAATGATATTTAAAAATAGCAATTATAAATCCCACACAGACTTACACATCCCCCCACAAAAATCAGTACATAAAATCAAATTAAAACACACAGGCATGTAAAAACTATATAAAAGTTATGCTAAAAAGATTAGTTTTTCCTAATAAACCTCTACAGGGGATGAAGTTCTTACATCCTCAAACAGATTGTTCGACAGGCGAGTCCACAGCTCTGAAATGTGGCCTCGCTGTGGATTTTTGTACTGAACTTTGGGACAACCATCTCTGACAGAGTCATAAACTAAAAGTAAATTTGATAAAAATGAAGTTCCAATTTCATTCATTAAAAAAGAAAAATGAATAAAATAATTTCATTATTATTAATAAATATCTAAAAAGCCCCAAGCAGAACTTTTATGGCTGGATGTAGGGTAAAAAAAAACTATTTTTTGACCCTTTTCAACTGTGTTGTGATTCTGAAAGGGAAACTTTTATTGAGTTCTCTTCAGTCTACCTTGATGATGTACTCCTGCGTGTCTGCTACCACCGATGAGAACTCCACCAACACTGCATGTGGATCCTCGGAGATAATGGCTGCCGTGGCGAGGTCATCCACAGCCTGCTGCTCCGTCACAGCATTTTGCTGCTCGCTGGGCTCCTCCTTTTGGCACCCTCCTATTTTAACATGTGTTATCCATTATTAGGTATAATTGCATCTCTGCAGTAGATCATAAATTCTTTAAAATGTTTTTTTTTTCTGTCGATCCCGACCTTTAGCACGCACATGCCGACTGAGGGTCCCGTGCTCAGCAAAGCCCCGCCCACATTTAGAGCACTTGAAAGGCTTCTCTCCTGTATGGTGGCGAATGTGTCGTACCAGAGAGCCCTTCTCCCTGAATCCTCGGAAGCAGAACTCGCATACGTAGGGTCTCTCGTTGCCATGCGTCCGCTGGTGAACTCGCAAGGCGTTCTGGACAAAATATTTAAAAGGTCACATAGAAATCCCTGTCGACTTTTTAATAATTTCTTGTATTCACACAAGATTCACCTTGGTCTTGTAGCCTTTATTGCATCGCGTACAGTGGTGGGGTCTCTCGTCTGAGTGGGCCCTCATGTGTTCTCGAACGTGCCCGATGGTTTTATACAGCTTGCCACACTCGCCACACTTGTATCTCCTCTCACTGACGTGGACTTCCATGTGTTTCTTCAGCAGGTAACCAGTTAGAAACTCCTTTTCACACAAGGTGCACTTAAAGGGCTTGTAGCCTGCATACAAGAAGACAAGTTCAGGGATTTATTTTTGCAGAGAAGAGACTAATCAAAAACAACAAGAGTAGAAGACTGGTGACTCCTCCATAACATTTATAATTAGTGTGCATAAGGAGGAGTTCAGAGAGAGAAAACAATGCATGGACTCACCTAAATGACCTTTGAAATGAAAACGAAAATAGTTCAAGCCCTTGAATGATTTGTTGCAGTGAGGACATGTGTAGAGTTTCGAGGATTTCCGTTTATTAGGCGTTTCCTGGTCGAATAAGAACAAAAAAAGGAAGAAAAACAGTTCAGATTTCTTAAAAAAAAATAAATAAATCATCACACTTTTCTCACATGTAGTCAGCAACTCTTACCCGTTCAGTTTCAACAAACTCTTCCTTAACTTGGATTTCAATGACACCCTGATCGCCATCAGGAGGTTCGGACTCCTCTTTCTCCTCGACCGTCTGGGACACCTCTTCAACCACCGTTTCCTCTTTTCCCAGAGCAAGCCCAGAGTTGATGATGGCCTGACAGATGAGATTGTCACCAGCTGCTGCAGCCGCCAGGGCTTCTTCTGCCTGGGATTCCTCCACTACCACCTGGTCGAGCCAAAGAATCAGGTAAACTAAACAATCTGACAATCTGACGACCGCACCAGACTGATCTCAAAACTTACCTGCTGTTCCTGAGTAGTTCCGTCCACTTCCATGGTGAAGTGAACTTGTTGGAGGACTTCCTGGGAACTGGGGTCAATCATACTAACAACAGCAGCCTCGGCTTCCACCATCTCCTGCTCTTCTGGCTGCTGCTCCACCACTATCATTGCTTGCTGTGGAGCCACAGCTGCTTGTTCAACTTCAACACCTGAAATTTGTTTAAAATCTGAGTAACAAAACAACATAAAAGAATCAATCTAAAGAAAAAGAACTTTTGCTAAATGCTTTTCGTTATCTGACCTTTCTGGATTCCATCCTTTCCGACTAGGATTTCCTTAAAATGAACAAAGCGGATCTTTTCTGTGCATGGAGTCAGGGCTTTAAGATGTCGGGTGAGAGCACCCGACTCTCGGAAGGACTGACCACACAGGGTACAACGATACGGCCGCTCATCTGCAAATCAGAACCAAAAAAAAAAAATGGTTGCAAACACTAAAAAGAAAGAAAGAATTCAAGTGAATTCTCTGTACCTGTGTGTCTGCGGTTGTGACGTATCAAGGAGCCTTTGGTGCGAAATGAAGTCCCGCATAGTTCACATGAGAAGTTCTTCTCGTCACTGTGAGTTTTCTTATGAGTCCTCAAAATGTTTGTCTGAAAAATAAATTGATTGGATAAAAATGGAAGCAATTAGACAGACTAAAAAATATATTTTTTACACACAAATTAAAGTATGACTCACTGTTTTGAAGGTTTTATTACAAAGGCTGCAAATGTAGCGGCCATCTTGACTGAGTTTGTAGCTGGATTTGTCAGCACCATCGGATCCGTATCCTTCAGCTCCATCCGACTGCTCAGTAACTTTTAGGGAGGCAATTTTCTTCCTGCGACCTCGACCCAACACAGAAAAAACTTCATCTGCACATGAAAAGCCAAAATGAAATATTAAGACATTTTTTTTAAACAACTATATGTGTAAAGGCAAGGTGATTTCAAATCCTAAAGTAATTCATAATGTATAGTCATCTCTGACAGGAATTATCTTAAGTAATTTTTTAAAGAATTTTAAAATATTGCAGATTATTAAAATGAATGAACTAATAAGAATGAAAACAGATTTTATAGACTTACCATCGGAGGATTTTAATGCTTTATCTGAAGGTAAACCCTCATCTGATTTCACCTCTGTGGAAGAACTTCCATTGGACGTAATAACCTAGGAAAGAAATGTTTTCCAACTCTGTGAAAATACTAATTAGAGGGAAAAATAGGAGTGTAGCGATTCATTTGAACAATGATTCAATTTGTATCATAATTTTGTGGTTGTGATATGATTCATATTCGATATTTGTTCATTTTGAAAAAAACATAAACATTTTATTTAATAACTGTTTAAAACCACAAAAGATTTTTTTTTTGCAAAATTCTGAGTTTGTACTTGCATAAATATTGATCAAAGAATATGTTCAATTCAATGTTATGTATACAGTGCAATATCACAAAAAATGCCTCACTGGGCTTCATAAAATGTAAATCGTTTCTGTATAATCTGAGTGAAGACAGACTCGAGTAAATTCGTCAATATTTTAAACGCAGTTCCAGTTTTAGCACATACCTCTTGGTTAGCAGTGTGGTCAGCCTCCACCCGTTTGCAGTTGTTGTGTAGCTTGTGCTGGATAAAAGCTTCAAGCGTGGAAAATTCGGACTGACAGCGTCCACACTTGTGTACATCGTCTAAAAAAACACAAAGACGGAGCGCATTAAGCTAACATTAGCTTTAAAAAACACCTAGCACCAAAGGCTGTCACCTGCTTTATCTGGACGTTTTAAAATGCCGCCGACAGCATAAACCTGCAGCAAAGCCGCAAACTCGATGTTGCTAAAGACAATTAGCTAAATTTCACGATGGAGGAAGTTAGCAAGGCCCGAACTGCCGACAAAAAACCCGATTTGGAGTTGTTTTCACTCGCAGAAAACTAACCTTCATCTCCCAGTGTGGTTTGAATGGTGATAGTCTCACTGCCGTTCGTCGTTCGCTCCTTCTCTGTTTCTGCCGTATGATTATTTTCAGCATTCATGTCGTTTGACTTCTCCGTCTCTGTCGCAACGCTGTGTTGGGGAGGGAAAACATGGCGGATTTACGACCCCGTAGTCATAACAACAAAAGAGCGCATGCACTGGCATGAACATGATAGAAATTAATAGACGTTATTTCTTATCGTAAATATAATTGTTTTGTCAAATTTATTATTGTTGTTGTTATTATTATTATTACCATCATCAAATAAAGGATATTTTTATTTATTTTTTATTCATATTTTCTAGTATTTGCCAAAGAACAATTAATCCTAAAAAATCTCAATACCAAACACAAGAAATGTATCTTGACTCTACACATTTATCAACGTATTTACCCGACTTGTTTCCATTTATTACAATTATTTGCCATAAAGTGTTGTACAAAAAATGAACAAAAATGTAAATTCTCCACTAAACTGTTCACTTTGTAACTTGTAACTTGCATTAGCACTAAAGAGAAACAACAACAATGACCATATGAATTGACTTTTGCAGAAACATATTTTAACATTTCATGTTAATATTTCTTTAGAATAATTTGCAGGGAAATCGTTTACAAACAGTTTTGTTTAATGTAAAGTTTCAGAACTATATTTATTTAAGGATCTTCAACTTACTGTACAACACGTATTTTAGGATGCAGAATTTCACATGTTTTTTAAGCAATTCAGTTTGGGATAAATGCACCAATTTCCAGTCAAGATTGTCTCATGTCACTTCACAAAACGCAAACTGAATACAGAAATGCTGTTTTATGCAACATTTTTCTGAATTATTCTAGATATTATACTTTAGGTCACAACAATATGGTCAATTATCCTTTGAGTAACAGTTTACTTGCACATCTAAACAACCAAATTATGTCACTTTAGCTAAAATTTTAAAATGACAGAGTTTTGAACTCCTGGCAAAAAGCAATGTCTTAATAAAAGCAAAAGTATTTAGCTGAAACAGAGAAACACCCTTTTTTTAACAAATGAATTTGGCAAACCAGTCAAACCTGAAGCAACAATTTACGACACAAGAGTAAACAACTGGTTTGCGGCAGTAACCATGGCCTCTGTTTTTAGCGGTGTACTCCAACTGACAGATCTGGACGATTTTATCACACCCTCCCAGGTCAGTGCCAAAAATTTTTCTTAGAAATTACAAAAGTTTATTCTAGAAGAACTCTACAAGCAGGTGAGTTTTGGTTGTTTCCCAGCCGAAGTGCTAAAAGCTCAGTTCGCTAAGTTAGCTAGCATGTTCTTGTTGTAGCTGTTCTTGTGTTCCTGGAAAAACAAGCGAACAGGTTCGAGTTAAAACTTTCCAAATTAAGAGTTAACAAAAACTTCCTAGTTTTGTCTATTGCATTCGAAAGTTTAAACATATTCGCTACTAAAATGTCGACTCCGTTAGCTTTTGCTAACGATAACTGAACTAGGAATTGCAGTATTAACCAGAATTTCAAACAGATAGATAAACATCAAACATGTATAAAGCATATGTGGGCTTCGCTTATTCCAAATAAAACGAGAAAAAAGCCCTACGCTTTTCCCTTATTAATAAACATATTGTATTACTGTTGCTACTGACTCTTGTTTGACCTTCTGGTCACCCCAGATTGTTCTAATCTGACATCAAGTCGATGGATCTTAATGGGGTTAGAGTTTTCTTAATATTAACTGATTAATTCAAGTTCCAACAATGACGAGTGCCAGAAACAGATCACAAATTGGACTAGATGATGCTCAAAAAAAAAAAAAAAAATCACTCCATCCGCTTTTATTAAAGCTTTAGATCAATAATAAATACACTCTTCATTCTGTCTTCTGTGTGGTAATTTACTTGCTATTCTTCCCATTTATTTATTTTTTTTAATTTGAAGAACCACTTAAATTAAAATAGTGTTTTTAACATGCCATTGTGGCATGTTTTCTAATGATAGAGGACATTAATAAAGACAGTTTCTAATGAACTACTGCCGCTTTACAGAAACTATGTCCTAGAAAACAACACAAGCTCATTTTGTTTTTGGCTAAAACGGTATAATCACAATGAAAAAGTCACTAGAAATATTTTTAAAATTGATTAAAAGATACGAGTGAGACCTTAAAACCATTTTTCCATGTTGACATAAAATATTGATCAGGTTAAACAGTATTTTCATATCTGTGTTTTCTTTAGGAATGTGTCAAACCAGTAAAAGTTGAGAAGAAAGACGGCAAATCTGTGGCCAGAATACAGATTGAGGATGATGGTAGTTATGTCCAAGTCAACCAGGTGAAAATCTGCACTTATTTTTGCCTTTTAGTGTGAATCGTTTGAACCACAAATAGACCTTTTTCATAAAGCAAAGCAATCATTTAGTATCATGCTCATCAAAGTGTCTTGCATTGAAAGGATGGTGGGAAGCAGAAGCTGGAAAAAGCAAAGATCTCATTGAACGACTGCTTGGCGTGCAGCGGCTGCATCACCTCAGCCGAGAGCGTCCTCATCACACAGCAGAGCCACGAGGAGCTTTTAAAAGTGCTGCAGAACAACAAGGTTGAATTCTTTACACAATTTGTCTGTTTAAAGTTAGCTCCAGTTAAGTTTTAGCTTTTTGTCCTGCAGGCCGCAGCAGAGCAGAAGACGGTGGTGGTGTCTGTGTCGCCTCAGTCCAGAGCGTCCCTCGCGGCACACTATGGCATCAGCAGTAGTGAGGCAGGGAGGAGGCTCACCTCTTTCCTCAAAAACCTGGGTACCGCCTCCCTCTTTTAATGATACATAAAGTTCTACCAGTAGCTGTGCACATGTCTTATGGATGGTTTCTGTTTTACAGGGGTTCATTATGTGTTTGACACCAGCTTTAGTCGGACCTTCAGTCTGCTGGAGAGTCAGAGAGAGTTTGTGGAACGTTTCCAGAGGAAGGGACAGGACAGCAAGGCCCTGCCCATGTTAACCTCTGCCTGTCCAGGTATGTCCGTTCAACCCCTGGAGGTAGTAGTAGTCTATAAAAATACACAGCCTTTAATTGTAGAAAATATAGACAGAAACTTTCCAACTTTCCAATATTTAAATTTTATTTGAATGTGGTCCAGAAATAACTATACATATTTTCTGTTTGAAGGTTTTGTGGTTCATTTATATTTATCAAAGCCTAATAGTGAATGTGTATTAAATGCTTTTTAGCTGCAAAAACACAAACACAGTTTTCTATAGTTTCATTTCCTTGATGTTTTTAAGGCTATTTGTTCACACACTTCTCTTCTCTGAAAACGTCTCAGGAAGGTTGAGGTCAGGACTTTTGCTGAGCTGTTTTTTTTCCCACCATGCTGTTAATGATTTGCTGGCGTGTTTGGGAATGACTCACATTTGACTTTGCAGTGTTTGACTGTCCAGAGTTCATGATTGAAGCTGTGACTTAAGCTCTCATTAAAAAAAAGCAACTTTGCAGCATTTTGATTTGGTTTCTGTCTCAAAAACTTTCGTTAATTCCGCTTTTGTTCATCCAGACTAAGTGTGTGTTAATGTGTTCAGGTTGGATCTGCTATGCGGAGAAGACACACGGGGAGTATATTCTCCCATACATCAGCACCACCCGCTCCCCCCAGCAGATGATGGGGTCTCTGGTTAAAAGCCACTTTGCCGAGAAGCAGGTGGGGTTTGGATTTCTAGGTTCTGTAAAAGTGAAAGAATGTTTTAACAAGGGCTGGGTTGATAAAATCGATTAATCGATCTGGATTGATCTAACCTTAATAGATCAATAATGGATGCATAAAAGTAGAGATCGATCTAACACATAATGCTAAAGTGCGCTAGCTTGATGCTAACGTATAATGGGATTACCCATAGGACAGCTAATGCTAAAGTTTGGTTGACCTAAACATACATTGCTGACTAAAGGTTCTTAAGGTGACCATTTGTGGTCTAAAACAGTTTTTTGTTCATACTTTCTTCTTCTTCTGGAATAAGGTGTAATGCTATAGCACGATCGCCACCTTGTGGCCAAACTGAAACGCCCTCCAGGAGAGAAGGAACAATTGTGGAGCTTCTCCATTTAAGAATCTATGTAACACTGTATGGTATTAACAATCACTAATACATTTTACAGTATACAAACTGTACCAGATTAATATGGATATCTTCAAAACATATATATAAATTATAAATGTATTTCTTATCAAATTTGTCTAAATGTGTAAACTCAAAATTGAATTGAATTATTATCAAATTATTGGTGATACCCAGCCCTAGTTTTAATAAAACAGTACTGTACTGTATTTGTTTGTGCTGTTAGGGGCTGAGTCCTCCACAGATTTACCACGTGGCCGTGATGCCCTGCTTCGACAAGAAACTTGAAGCGTCACGCTCAGATTTTTACATGAATGAAGCAGAGACCAGAGAAGTGGACTGTGTCATAACGTCTGGTACAGTAATTACCCTCCTAAGTGATACTTTGGTGCATTTGCAGCATCCACATGGTTATTTGTCTGTCCTTACAGGAGAGGTTCAGAAAATGCTGGAGGAACATAATATTTCTCTGAATGACGTTGAGCCTGGAACTCTTGATTCTATGTAAGTTCTCAGCTGTTTGTTTTTTTTTTGTTAGACAACTTTGTCATTTAAAAATCCTCTGATGCTGTTTCACTCTCAGGTTCAGCAGCGTCTGTGGGGATGAGTTCCTGAGCCACGCTGGCAGTGGATCTGGAGGATACCTCCATCACGTCTTCACCTATGCTGCTAAGCAGCTCTTTGGAGAAGAAGTGAAGGAGCTTACCTACAAAACTCTAAGGTTTGTTTGCCTGCATAAGTTGTACTTTTTAATTAAAAAAAAATATGAGTTGTTTTTGCTCATCTTTACCCTCAGGAACAAAGACTTCCAGGAGGTGAGACTGGAGAAAGACGGGGAAGTTCTGCTGTGCTTTGCAGCAACCTACGGTTTTCGCAACATTCAGAACCTTGTGCAGAAACTGAAAAGGGGAAAATCGCCATACCATTTTGTAGAAGTTATGGCCTGCCCATCAGGTAGGATTTTTCATAAAGTTTGTATAGTTTTTTTTCCCCCAAAATGTTATGAAATTGTTCTATTTGTCAACTCTCAGGCTGCTTAAATGGAGGCGGACAGATAAAGGGAGCTGCTGGTCAGAACCAGAAGGAGCTTCTTCAAAAAGTTGAGGAGCTGTACAAGGAAGAGCGCCCCCTGCTGCCAGAGGATGACAATCACGTGGCTGAGATCTACCACACTTGGCTCCACAGTGTGGGAGAGGACAGAGCCAAAGAGCTGCTGCACACACGATACCACGCTGTGGAGAAGATGACCAACGGACTCACCATGAAGTGGTGACGGGTCTTTGAGTGTCCGTCCTGCGAAGAACCTCCGTGCCTCAAGATTTTCCCTTTTTTTGTTGTTTAAAGTATAGAAACAATACATGACAAAAGATTATATTACTCTTTTATTTAATAATTATATGTACAGAAACTTTTGCAGAAATAAAATGATCATAAATGATATAACAAGTCAGTTATTCTAACGGATGAGCTTTTTTAAAATTATCTTTAAAGAGTCTTGTGCAATTCAAGAGCAAACTTTAGGCTGAAAATCAGCAACAGTTTTACCCTGGTGGAAATAAAGTGAAAAAACTTTTTACACAAAACAAAAAAAAACTATTTTCACTTTAATTCAAAAAACATTTTAAACATAACTGACACTGAATTTAATGATCCTGTTCAACAAAAAGTTTTAACAAGTAAACTCAAAACTGAAAACAAAAGCAAAAGTTTTGAAATAAATCAAGAAGAAAAAATATTTTTCAATTTAATGGAATTTATGAAACATTTAATTTGAAACTATTACTCTATTTATACGTGCAGCAGATATCACCTGCTGCAAACCATTTAAGCATCACATGTCACTTTTTAATTAGATGTTTCAGCTTAAGTTCATGATCACTTTTTAAATGTTCATTGCTTAAGACTCAAAGTTACTTTTTTTAATTTATTAGGTGCTGATGTGTGCAGATTTTTGATTTAAAACTTTTAAAGTTGGAGTTGATGCAGAGTGCTGGGCAGGAAAAAAGCCCACAACTATGAGTCTTAGGGTTTTCCACACTACACATCCGTCTCTTCCTGCATTCCTCTTGATGGTAGATTGTACCCGAAGGTTAAAACTAAGAAACCGGATCCCGAGGTCGAAGGAGCCCCCACTGCAGAGCCAACAGGGCATGAGGGGGAAGTCTGTCCTTGGGTTTTTTAAACTTGTCCCTCTCCTTCCGCAGGGCCCTCAAAACCTCTACAGGTTCCGTCTTTCCAGTGAATTTTTGCACCGCTTCCTCCCTTTTGAGAAAAAAAATGTCAAAATAAAAGTTTCAAGTAGAGTTTTCTTCCTGTCATTGTTGGCCGTTAACGAGGATCAAGACTCACGAGAGGCGAAGGAAAGGGTTGTACTCGAACTCCTCCACCAGGGTGGAAGGCACTGTGGGTTTGTCGTCGTCATCTCGTGCCTGGAGGATGTAATGTCAGATATTTGAGATTATATTTAGACATATGCACATTAAACGTATCTCATTTCTGAGGCAGAAGACTTGAATTTGTGTTGGAAAATAACAACAAACTATTCTGTTAGTGTATTTCAGTGATAAATCCTAAAAGCCTTTAAGTCAAGTCTGGTCTGTTCAAAAACAAGCTTAAACTAGCCAAAATAAAGAATATAAACCATAAATAAACACTGTTTTTAGACCAACATTTGTTTAATTATAGACATGTTTTACTGGACTAAATTTACAGACACAATTTTTTTTGGGACATACATTTTTTTATTAATAAATGATAGCATACACCTCAAAAGAACAAAAATCTAGTCAGATTTTTTTCACTTTTTTTGGTACCAAATAATGTTTCTTTTCCAATAAACTAGCTTAACCATTTTCAAAATAAAAGCCTTTTTTTGCATGGCTCCCTCTTATTTTATACTTAGTAAAAACTGCCTGATAATTAATTTTTTTGTGAAAAGGGCAGACTTATTTTCAAAATAAGTTGGTCAATTTGGATATATTTATTTCTCTCCGTCCTGTTCTCCTGACCACACATATGAAAAGCCGGAAAAAGTGCAAAAAGTTGAAGGTGTGTGTTTTTCTCACCCTGGCCCAACTCAACATCTCTTTAACCTTTTCATTCTCTGGTTCCACCAGCATGGCAAACTTCAAGTTCTTGATGGTGTACTCATGTCCGCAGAACACTTTCTAAAAAATGAACCCAATTAAAAATATATATAGTTTTGGCATTATTCTGAGTTTGAGATTTTTTTTAATCAGCCAGGAAGTTTTGAAGCTGCGAACCAACTAACCGTGTCTTGAGGTAGGGAGCCCAGCACCTGGGTAAGGTTGTGGTGCATCTGTTCTGCTGTACCCTCAAAAAACTGCCCACAACCACCAATGAAGAGAGTATCCCCTGACGAGCAAAAAGAAAAACATGTTAACGTGTGGTGGTCGGTTGCAGCAGCTGCATCAGCATCAACTGAAGGTTCATATCTCCAGTCACTTAAACAGCCGTTTCTGCTCAAATCCACACAGAGAGGCGTGTTCTCCTCTGAATGTCTTCATTTTATAGACCTGTGAACACTGCAGGGGCGTCAGTGCACTCATCTTCCCAAACAAAGTAGCACATGTGACCAGAGGTATGGCAGGGAGTAAACAGACACCTCACATTGATGGAGTTAAACTGTGGAACGGAGAGAAGACGGAGTCAAAACACGAAAATTAGAGCACAGCTTGCTTCGGGTGACCTCACTCCTCCTGATGATGGAGGAGTACCTTCAGTTCCTGAGCGTGTGTGACTTTATCCGTCAGACCCCCGATTCGATCGTCCCCCCCGTAAACCCGCAGGTCCGGAAGCTCCTTCAGCAGAGCCTCGTTCCCACGGGCGTGATCCCTGCAAGACAAGACAGTGACATCACACACATTATAGTGAATGTGATGTTAATGTGTCAAACTGTTTTTACCAGTGGTGGTGTGTTGTGAGCACAGCTGTAAGTGACAATTCTTCTCTCTTCACTATTTCCAGCAGCTGTGGAAAAATACATTAAAAATGAATAGTTTTGGCAGCAATAAAACAAGAAAATTAAAAAAAAAAAAGTAAATAAAAATGTTGGATATTTTGGGGATGGAAAACAAACACTTGTGTTAAACTTCCTACACTTTTAAATTTCATTGTACTAGTGCAATGACAAAATAAAGACTTATATTATACACTACAGGCATTTCTCTTCAATTGTATTTTTTCATTATTTCAGGATGAAAAATTAAAAAACATTAACAAAAAAAAAGCAATGAAAAGTAATGAACAACTTTTATGGGTTAATTCTTTAAAATTAGACTTGGGTTTATTCATTAAATAAAGACAAACAAAGTAATTTGATGAACACTAAATTATTTTTTTAAACTCAATTTAGTGAAATACAAAAAAAAAAACGTTTACGCTATTGAATATTTTTTTTGAATTATGTTTTCTGCAAATATATGTGATCTGAACTACCTTAAGTTGGATCAGTGGGACTGAATCAGCTTTGATTTCTACCAAACACTACTGATAGTTCTCTGATTTCAGAACAACCAATCAAGAATCAAAGATCAATGACCTCTCACCCGGTGTGGGACAGCAGGATCCACTGCGATCGCCCGTTTGCTCTCCTCCTCTATCACCAAGTACATATAGTTGTCCTCCAGGATAGAAATCACCTTTACCTTCATGTCATCCACGTACACAGAAGAGCTGGACGGCGGTAAACAACAAAAAATACTGCATTCGACCACGAGAAACCTAAAATGTGTATCTGTCGTTATCGCACAACGAGCGGCATCGCAGTTTGCGTGTGTTATCTGCAGAGTTTAACGGAATTAGTTCTGATGGACGGCTGAAAAAAGGAAAACATTCCTGTTTGACTGTCGTATGCGCTCACGTAGTTATCGCGATATTTGGCAAAAGACTGTTTAATCGAGTGGGAAACATTCAACTCAAACTTCTGAGACATGAGATTTTGTTCACAAAACACGTTTAAAACAAAAAGAGTGAATGCTATAAGGGAGACCTCTAGAATTCAGAGAAATAAATTATTTACTATAATATTAGAATCATTTGCTGAGTGCCTAAATTAGCTAAAGAAGTCAAAAACAAGCAAAAATGTAAGAAATGCTTATTACTGGAAACCGGATATTGGCTCTGACAAGTGAAAATAAATAAAAAGATAAAAAGATAAAAAGACCAATATATATATATATATATATATATATATATAATAAAGAATATATTCTACAAAATAAAACGAAAGTTGAAATAAAAATAATGAACATTCCACAAATAGCAAAATTACTGCGTTTTGTCTATTTTTAACAAAGAATTTGATAGTTTGTTAGTCTAAAAAGGAGAGAAGTTAAACTTTAAAAGTACAAGATAAACTTCTGAAGGAGCTGAACATTTTCAAGCATTAAGAGCTTTAACAATTTTCATTAATGCTTATTTCCCTTCTTTATTTTATGGTAAATGTCCCCTTTTAATTCAAATATATTCTATTCCAAGCTTTTCTATTTCTTTTTTCTTTTAGTAAACTAGTTGGGATTTCTTTAAGTACAATAAAGATTTTACACATATATCACACTCACACAACATATAGGAAGTATATACTCTAAATACCAGTAGACACCATCACTGTTTCAACAAATACATTTTTATTGCTTTTGCAAAGAACATTGTGGAATATTCTTTAAGTTTGTTCTTTAAAAGCATAAAAGCATTTAGGATTTGTAAAAAGTAGTGCTGACACACTGATGAGTACACTAAAGCAGACTCTCCTAATAATGCTAAATAAAAATGCAAGTTAACAACTTTTAGTGCTGAATTTAACACAGTTTTGAGGCAAATATGAAAATAAAAAGAAGGGACGAGACATTTAGAGTCAGAAGAAGACAATCAGCAGAGTAAGAAAACACAACTTCTTCATGAACTGACTCAGAAAAAGAACAGATTTGTTTCACAAATGACTCCTTATGTGTCTTTTATTTAAACACAGGACTGTATGTCAATATATTAAAAAAAAATAGACTCTTAAGAATTTACAAATTAAAATGACCCTTTAAAGCGTTCCGTTTGTGACCACCTATTGTTTCAGTCCGCCTCTTCAACTCTCATAGAACCAAACACTACAAACTGAATCAGAATGTTTAAGCTTATTAGTGAGTGGTATTATTATTGTTTTTCGTAATAATAAATGTATAAATCAATGTTCATTGGTTTTTCTTTTTTTTTTTTACAATTAGATAGTTTGCTGTGTAGTGAGAAATGGAAAGATTTATCACAAAGTGCAGGATTTCACTCCTTCGGGACCCGGAAACCATCTTTTTCTTTCCTGAGGCTCCTCATGGTTTCGATTGGGTCTGTCTTCTTCACGTGGTCTTGAACAGATTTTTCTCTAAAATGTGAATAAACAGTTAGATCAACAAAAAGTAACTAGAACCCTCTAGGATTATTGGCAGCCTTACATACTTGACTCTCATGAAGGGGTTAAATGTAAACTCATCAGCCAAAGTGGAAGGTATAGTTGCCTCTCCATTGTTGCACTTCTCCTACAAAAATAAATCAAATCATGAAAAGTTTTTTTTTTTCTTTTCAATCCTCACATTGCAATGAAGACCTGTCAGTGGGATACCTTTGCCCATGCTAGCTTCTTTTGAATGACCTCATTGTGTGGCTCCACATGACGCGCAAACTTCAAATTGCTGACGGTGTACTCGTGACCGCAGTAGACACGCTGAAATACAGAACATATAGTATATAGTACCACGACTTACACTGATTATTAAACATTACATTTTAGGACAATTACAAACTCCTAAACAGAGTCAAGGTGCGCTTACCGTCTCCGGAGGAAGATTTCCCAAAATCTCGATCAAAGCTTTGTACATCTGCTCTGCTGTACCCTCAAAGAATTTACCACAACCGGCCACAAACAGCGTATCACCTGCATAAGGAGACAGAAGACAATCCTGAAGGCAAGAGAAAATAAAACTTGAATCCTGACTTAAACATTAAAAACCACCACAGACCAGTACTTTTAAAAGTTAGGAGACATATTTATTTGCAGCCGTTTGGTTCTGACTTGGGGTTCTAACAGCTGATTGCTGTAGATCTCTGAGCCAGACAAGGTTGAGAAGATCCAACAAGTATCTATAGACTTCATTACATCGAGTCATTTAAAAAACAGCAGCAAAAGCAATTATAAAGCCATATATTCTGTTCGCTCTGACTAAAACTCCAAAGTGAACTCTTTTCAACTGTCTTATTTGTCAGCATTGACCTGTCAGCACGACTCAAATCAGCTTCTCTAAATACATTTGTCTGGACACAGGACCTCAAGGTTTCATATCTTCTAAAATACTGTGATAAAAGGCCTTTTACTTGATAGCAGCAGTAAAGCTCAACATAAAATTAAGATTTTCAAGTTTTTGTTTGTTTTTTCTTTCGAGCCAAGCTCATCTGTAACATTCAACCTTCCCTTCTTTGAGCTAAAAATCAACATTTGTCTTTTATTGTTTTAATTAAGAAGATGTAAACACATCAAGGAATTTAAATGCTCTCAGCAGAAGCAGAGAGAATCTAATAGATAATGAAAGTCTTTGTGTGACTCTTATGTAGAAATTGAAAAAAAATTACACTTAAATCAACATTTTGTGCAGTTTTAGTAAATAATAAAAATATAAAATAGACAAAACAAATTTTAGTTTGTTTTTAAACTGTCATTTATCCCTGTGGTTCATTTAATTACAGTTCAGGTGATCTGACATACCTGTGAAAACAGCAGGTGCTTCAGAACATCCTTCTTTGGTCACATAGTAGCAGATGTGACCAGTCGTGTGACACGGTGTGAACAAGCATTTGATATTAAGGGATCCAAGCTGAAAACAAAAACGAGAATACGAAACATTAAATATATCATATTTAAATCAAATATCTTTCATCTGTCAAAACAATCATACAGTCTCACCTTGAAATTGGTGGAGTGAGAAACTTTCTTGGTAATGGCATCGACTCGGTCATCTCCTCCGCAGACCTTCAGTCCCGGCATTAGCTTCACCATCTTCTCATTTCCACCAGCGTGATCCCTTCAATGAAATCAAGCATAAAACAGAGAAATCACTGTTGCATCATTAAAAGCAAAGTGTCACGCTCCTATAACAATCTGAGAGTTTGAAATGCTGTGAAAGCAGAACATCTCTATGCAGATTCTGATTTTATCAATTCAAGCATCATACCAGTGGTGATGGGTGGTCAATACTGTTGTTAGTTTTACACCATGTTTTCTTACAGCTTCCACAACCTGTTGAAAGCACAAAAATGGACTGAGGCTTAAAAAAATGTTAAAAATAATGAACTAATTACAGTAGTCAATAAACACAAATCTGTTGCAATGTAAAGTCAAGACTCCACTCTTGTTACAAGTCTGTCCAATGCATCCCTCATTTGTTAAAGTCACAAATCTAAAAGACTTGGACACTTTCAAAAGGCAAAAAGATCAAATCTGAAACAATAGACAGTAACTTAATGTGTTTGGATGTTCATTGAGAATGGAAACAGATTAAATTGAGATGCTTTCTTTCAAGAGAGCACACAAAACAAAAGCTTGGTACTCTTAATTTCCAAACATATTCAAGGATCATAACAAAATAGATGCGATAAAAACAGAAATACATTAATAAACAAATCTTAGTCTCCTTATTTTAGTGAGAAATCGAGTTTCCAGATGAAAGATAGTCAAATAAATGATTCACTAGACTGGACAGTTTGCTTTCTCCTATCAGGATTTATTGTTTTGATATCAGAAGGAGTGAAGGAAATAGAATAAGTCTGCTTTTCAAAACAAGACACAATGGCCCCAGTGTATTATAAGTCTGACATAACTCCATATGCTTTGTGTTTTCTTTTTTTATTTTTATTTAATCTACAAAAATACATATATAAACATTAAACTCAGGACTTAACTTGTAAAATTGAGCTAAATTGTCACTAAAATTGTCAGTGGATCATCAAGCTCAATAATGTCCATGTTGACACCTTTGGGAGCATTTTTAAACAAGAGATCTGTAGTAAATTAAAACAATGCTGTTATTCAAACATATCTAACCTTTATTGGCTCCACGGGGTCAACAATCGCTGCTTCTTTGGAGTCCTCATCGATGAGCAGATACATATAGTTGTCACTGAGGGCAGGCAGAAGCTCGACCCTCATGTTGGCTTGTTTCACCAGGTGAGGTTTCCTCACCGCGCTGTGAAGGAGAGCGGCCGCCTGGGCCTTGACTTCCACAGGTGCTTCACAAGATGCGTCAATAAATTATTCAGTCATAATGACACAACAAAGACGCAAACAACAACACCACGCGCATGTGCCACCTGAGTATGTTATATTTCTTTTTGAACCTCTTAACATATGTCATAAACAATAAAACACGAGTGTTCTTATGAAGGATTACGTGATGTAAACAACGTTAGCTTAAATGCTATATGTAAACAAAAGAGCGTATCGTTCCTTTGTACAAATTAACAGCATATATCTATATAATATATGATGTCATCGTGTATATTAGGACATATATTACAAATGTCTATTCAAAGAGACTAGCTGCATTACCTAAACATGGAGTAAACATTAAACACAACAACAAAGTGGAACTATAGAACTCCGAAAAACGTAGGCTAACATGCTATAAATTAGCATACTTACACAGAGTAAACGGGTGAACGTACCGAATTTAAAAGCTGTGGCAGCTCCTATCAGAGTGCAGGCACTCCCAACAAATGACTTGAATAACATCACAGTAACTACAGTCTTATCACGTTTGGTACAAACCAGTAAAGTTTGGTTCAGGTTCACCTCCGCCCCCTTTTTAATGAAACACCGACAGGCATTACTAATCGATCGTCAGTATTTTCAATTGTTTTATAGTTAAATGTTTATAAATGTTGCTTACATGAGCTGAATACTATTCATTTGGGTTGTAGTGAAGATATAAATGTTGTAAATTTAAACATAATTCGCTAAAAGTTAGCTTTGATTATGAGTTTGGGTTTTAAGATTGTCCCTTCCGACTTGTCGTAGTTTATCATTGGGTTTCGTTTGGGTCAGTGTTGTCGGTCAAAGTTTAGTTTATCTAGACCGGCTTAAACATTACGCACAGTCAACACAAATACACATTTTCCCAGAATGACAGCGCGGAATATATCTCGATTCTGGGAGTGGGGAAGAAAGATCATCTGTGTTGGGAGAAACTATGCGGATCACGCGAAAGAGCTCAAAAACGCGATTCCATCGGAGCCCGTGCTGTTCCTGAAACCCCCCTCTGCGTACGTGACAGAGGGCTTCCCCATCCTGGTGCCTCTGTACACCAACAACCTGCACCACGAGGTGGAGTTGGGGGTGGTGATCGGGAAAGCGGGGACATCGATCCCACAGTCCGACGCAATGGATCATGTGGCGGGCTACGCTCTGTGCTTGGACATGACCGCCCGGGACATACAGGATGAGTGCAAGTCCAAAGGTTTACCCTGGACTCTGGCGAAAGCGTTCAACACCTCCTGTCCGGTCAGCGAGTTCATCCCGAAAGAGCGCATCCGTGACCCGGGGAACGTCCGGCTGTGGCTGAAGGTGAACGACCAGCTGCGGCAGAGCGGCTGCACCGCGCACATGATCTTCTCCATCCCGTATCTGATCAGCTACATCAGCGAGGTCATCAGCCTGGAAGAGGGGGACCTCATCCTGACCGGGACCCCGAAGGGAGTGTCGGCCGTGCAGGAGCACGACGAGCTGCAGGCGGGCATCGAGGACGTTGTTAGCATGCGCTTTAAAGTTGCCAGAAAAGATCACTAAAACTGACGTTTTTTGTGGACACCAGTTAGTAACTGCGGTCAAGCCAGCTGTCATACGAATTTGTGTGGTCAAGTCAGCCGTTCCTTAATTTTAGGTGCGCTCGTATTCTCAGCATTACGGAACCTGCGACTGTGACTACAAAACAATGCGTTGTGGGAAATAGTGTTAAATCGGTTCTTGTTCTTCGAGGTGATGCTGATCAGAATGACTGGACCTAAATTGAGAAATCTTGTTTTTTGTAATACTTTCTTTTAAAAAAATGTAATTATCTGATGTAAAAATGAACACGATGTCAAATCATGCTTATGTGTGTTATTGTTGCCCAACTTTAATTTCAATTTTGATGATTTCTTTGGAACGATTAACCCAGGAACTATTTGTCATCTGTTGTCCACAGACAGATGTTAAAAATTATTATGAAGAACATAATAGTAAAGTTCATACTAAGTAGGAAAAGGACATTCAAATTCAATGGACTGTCAAGAACAACCCAGACTACCTGTTTTATTATCCTTGATCTTACTGTACTTCATTCCTTCAGGACGAAGTTGGCTACACACTCTGTATTTTTCAGACACTTTTACTGTGTACTATTTGAATAATCCTTTTTTGAAAACACAAACATTAAACTTTTACAAATTGGTTTATCACCTTTTTTCAAACAGAGATACAATGTTTGAATGACTGTAGCTAAGGATTTAGCCATAATCCATGATACTAATTATTGTACTTCCCCTTAGGACTATGTTGGCTAAACACCCTGAATGTTTTTAGACACTTTTACTGTAGAATATTTGATAATCCACGTTTGAAAACACAAATATTGAACTTTTACAAATTGATTTATCGTCTTTTTCAAACAGAGATACCATGTTTGAATGAGTGTAGCGAAAAACTTAGCCATAATCCACGATACTAATTATTGTACTTCCCCCTTAGGACTATGTTGGCTGCACACTTTGTCTGTTTCAGACACTTTTACTGTAGAATATTTGAGTAATCTCTTTTAAAAAACACAAATATTGAACTTTTCAAAATGGTTTCTCGCCTATTTTTAGACAGAGATACTTTGTTTGAATGACTCTAGCTAAAAACTGTGTCTAATTCAGGCTGCAAGCTGGAAAAGTGCAGCGAAGATTAAACTTTGGTTGATGATTTTATGCGCATATATGCAACTTATAATTTATAAGCTACAATTAAAACAGTGAAAAAAGAAAAACGAACGTTAAACAAACAAAAAAGTCCAAAGCACATAACCTCAGAGTGAAATCTATTTCTACAGAGTAAATCCTCATCTAAAAATGTCGACAGCATGCTCCTCTTGTTGTTTTAAACTGCTGCATTGGTACATTCCATTGAGGAAAACAACAGTAGGACAATGATTGGTCAACCCCGTCTCAGTAAAATGCGTACGTATTCCACGATTTGGGAAATACATGGTATTTCAGAGTGCAAAGTCGTGGAATATGTACGCATTTTACTGAGACCGGGTTGGAATGAACCTGCAGCATGGCATGTGCAGCCTCCAAGGAACCTAAGACTTTAAGGAGGAACTTTTCTATTTCAAAGAAATGATGCCTATTTAACATCCTCAGTCATACTGACGCCTCTGTGCAGATGTTAACAGCAGCGGATCTGTGACCTCTGACAGGATCCTCATAATATCATCCTCATTCTCCACAAGGTACTTGGTCACATCATGGTGGGTGGTCCACCTGATCTCTAACAGTCGTTTTATGGAGGGAACATCAGAAATTCTGTATTGAACTGACTGAGGTCCAGCAGACCAATCAGGTGTTCCTCTGGAAGATCTTTACAGACAAATCTGATCATGACTGACAGATTCTCCATGTCTCATCTGGTTTCATCACTTTTGATGCAAAAACCAGCAGAATCTGCTTTTTCATAATTATCCTCGATTTGATTTAATAGCATTTTGGACAATGTTTCAATAATTTTGTTTTGGATATTGCGAGAGGTGTATTTAGCATTTTGTGGGAGGCTTTTGTTTGTTTTGTTAAACTTGGGGTCCTATGTCAGTGTGTAGTCAACCAAATTTAACAACAGTCCTGCAAAGAAGCCATCATTTGAACTTTCCACATTCATTTACTGCAAGGAACTAAACGACTTCTCTAATTATTTTTATATTATATTAATTTTTCATGAATTTGAGTGGACCCTCTTAGATTACTAATGGTTTCCCCTGTGACCTCTCTCTGGGAGATTCAGACCAGGATTTTGTATTTTTTCATGCGGCATTGAGATTGACACATGCTTTGTAAATATCTTGTCTTTTTACAGTGCCATTTTCCAATTATTAAATCTTTGTTTATTGAAAACCAAATCCCTGTCATTGTTTCCCCCAAATTTACGACACGGGAAACAGAAGCATGCATCAAGCTTTGCTGAATATTCCAGCCATGGTCTCCCACCATACCAGCCTGGGTAGAATGAGCGAGCGTTCTTACCAAAGTTACGTCTGGGCAAAACCAGACCTATGGGCTGTGAAGATGTTAAAGTGTTCAAGTCTGAATTTACATCATCTGTCATCTGAGGATGAGAATTTGTTAAAATAACGAGTGATCAAATAGTTTCAGCGATAAAAGCAGACGAAAACTCTGAACAGCGACTAAGCTCAATTGGAAATTGCGTCTGAGCTTAGCTGAGCCTGTGAGATCTACTGTGAGATCTGGAGTGAAGCGCGAGGCCACGCCCTCTCATCAATCTGCCAATCGGCACTAGCTGCTGCTTTGAATGAGAACCAGAGAGAGCAGAGAGCGCTCTGGAAGGGTAGGAAAAAATTATGGACAAGTATTACGGGGAGAAGTGCAGCCTCAGAGGGGGGTTGGACAGCTTTACCACGAGGCAACGAGGCCTCACGGGGGTGTCAGACAGGTGGACAGCTTAGCCTGATCACATGATGGAGGGGTAGCAAAGGTAGCACTCAAACACGTCCACCAAATATTTTCTATTTGTGCTGGCACAGTAAGTGTAGGTATAGGACCAACCCACGGGTATGAAGGACTTAAAGAACTTCAGCCTTTTTTGATTGTACAAAAATTTGATGTAAAAAAAAATGATGTAAAAAACATTGCATTTAACTAGTTGATCTAAGAACACATCTATTTGCTGAATCTTGGAATAAAAAAACCCGAAATATTTAAAATTGAAGATAATATTTTGGGGCATAACAGTTTGCAGTTAGAAAATCAAGGGTTGACAACAAATTCAGAAAGAAAATTCAAAGGTTTTAAAAATTCACAATCTGATGGAACAGAAAAACGTCCATACCAGAATAGGTCCAATAACCAGACCCAGACCTCACTTTGAAGGGGCCAGAGACCATTTACAGCTGACTGCAGATTGCTGGAAGAGATCGCATGACCAAGAGGTATGCCCCCTTCTTTACAGGAAGGGCAATCGGTCTTGGTCAAGGCCCATGGTCCACTGAAGGGGGTCAAAAGATCCAGGACCTGTGGAACACAAGGTCCTGAGAGCACCTAGGCTTGGAGCAGGTCTGTTAGTTGTCATTCCTTTGCCCAGCTTTTATCCAGTTAATAAAGGAGTCGCCATGCCAAGGGGGTCCATCCATCTTCTTCCGCTCATCTGACACCGGGTCATGGGGGCAGCATTCTAAGTAAGGATGCCCAGGGTTTGGGCTGCCGAAGACCTCACCTTCAACTGCCATCCACATCGCCCCTTCTGAGCTCTCCTGCAGGTGGTGGGCCCCCTGGATAGCGATCCCACCTCACTTCTTCAGGCTTGACCTGACCAGGGCCTGTGGGAGGAGCCCGGTCACCAGGCTCTCAACTGCAAGTCCCAACCCCAGGCCTGGCTCCAGGGTGGGGCCCTGGTGACATCAATCCGGGCAACGTTAATAAACAAATAAAAAAATAAAACGTTAATAAATCTCTTCTAATAAAAAGGTTTCTGAACCGCTCTTAGTCTGGCTCGTCACTCAGGACCTTTCTGCCTAGCAGAGGCAAAAGCCCAAGATCATTCTAGCACTCAAACCCGTCCACCACGTTAAGGTGGCGGTTCACGGAGGGGGTGTGTATGTATGGTGTGTGTATGTTGTGTGTGTGTATGGTGTGTGGGAGTGGGTGGA
>NC_050519.1:12761297-12786940 GCF_002922805.2 Oryzias melastigma
AACAACCACACTCTCCTTGTGTGGGTTCATAACAGAAGGGTCCCGAGGGTCTACCAGCCCCCGGTGTAAGGAGCAGTGCTCTGGCCGCTGAAATAACCATTGTTTGGGCCATAGCCAGAGTAGCACTGTCCGTAGCCATTGTAGACATTCCAGCCTCCAGGAAGATTTTCATGACCACAATGGCCACATGAGTATGTGCCGCTGTATCCCCCGTTATCATAAAATCTGGCGTCATTTCCATAACTATAGTATCCGCCATAAGAGCTTCCCTGGTCGTAATACCCGGCTTCGTGAGAGCCGCCGTAACCATTTTGATTTCCCCCCATGACTCTTGGTGTTGTTGCATCTTCTCCCTGCATCTCTTGCTTAGTCAAAGCTTTCTTCACTTCAACTCTGTGTCCATTGACGTTGTGGAACTTCACAAGTGCAGCTTTGTCTGCTGCTGAGGGATCTGTGAAGTGCACAAAGCCAAATCCTCGGTTTCTGCCGGTCACCATGTCTACCATGATTTCAGACTTCTGGACTTGACCATACTGAGAGAAATATTGGGTGAGGTGGAGCTCGAAGATGTCGTTCTTCAAGCCACCAACAAATATTTTCCTCCCCATAGCATTGGCAAGAGGTTCAGGCTTATTACATTGCGGTTTTTCATAAGCCTGTTTAACTTTCGTCGTGTTCACGTTGACTGTGTGTGAGCCGCCGTATCCCTTGTTATCATTAAATCCATTTCCAGAGTCATGGTTTCCCTGGTGGGAATACCCGGCTCCATGTGAGCCGCCGTATGCCCTGTTAGTGTTATTTTGGGGATAATCTCTGCCAGTGTTGCCATTTTGGTTTCCCCCTATGACTTTCTGGGTTGTTCCACCTTCTCCCTTTATCTCTTGCTTAGTCAAAGCTTTCTTTACTTCAACTTGGTGTCCATTGACTGTGTGGAACTTCACAAGCGCAGCTCTGTCTGCTGCTGAGGCATTTGTGAAGTGCACAAAGCCAAATCCCCGGTTCTGTCGGGTCTCCAAATCCACCATGATTTCAGACTTCTCGACTTGACCATACTGAGAGAAGTATTCAGTGAGTTGGAACTCGAAGATGTCGTTCTTCAAGCCACCAACAAAGATTTTCTTCTCCATGGCACGGGCAAAAGATTCGGGCTCTTTAGATTTTTCTTTTGCAACAGCTCGTTTAACTTCCACTGCGGTCCCGTCTACTGTGTGTGGTCTTGCAGCCATGGCTGCGTCGGCCTGCTCCGGTTTGGCGTAGGTCACAAAGCCAAAGCAGCGAGATCTGCTCTGGACCTTGTGTTTGATGACGACGTGGTCTATAAGTTCGCCAAAGCGCTCGAAGTGCTGGCGCAGGCCGTCGTCGTCTGTGTTTGCACTGAGTCCGCCCACGAAAAGCTTGTTGGGATGTCCAGTCATTTTTGGGTTGCTGGGTTTTTGGGTTGTTGGGTTGTTGGGTTGTTGGTTTTTAAGGTCTTGGGTCATTTGGTTTTTGGATCTTGGGTCTTTTGGTTTTTGCGGTCTTGGGTTGCTAGAGAAGCAATCTCAAGAATGTTGCAAAGTGGGTCTCTTCAAGGATTTTCGAAGCAGCGACATATGGGGCCAAATTACATCATTTGACATCATGTGCCTACTTGTGAGGACATATGGCGTCATGTGACTGCAGGTCTTGTGAGGAAAAATGACGTCATACAAGCTGCCGCATTTTTAGTGTAACCGGGAGTTTTAACTTGTAGGGCACTAGGACCCAGAAAACGCCTTTCACCAATGACGTAATGCGTGCGGCTGCCAGTCAAACGTTCTTTGATGAGTTCCCGCGGGAATACGGCCGTGTGTTGATCAGCAGCTGCTAAACGTGAACTGTCATCAACTGTCAGCAGCAATCCAGCGCTGATCCTTATGGCATAGATCCTGTTCATCTTCTGGAGCATTTTAAAGAAGATTTTTCTCAGGATCGGTTCTGCTGTCGTAAACCCGAACCCTCCGGACCGGATGTCATGTGGAACACTGGACTGAATGTGAGCGAGTTTCAATCATTTGAAGACAATTTTAGCATTTTTTATTTGTAGTCATCACCTGTGTTTGAATGTAAATGTTTTTAGAAGCTCGTGTGGTGAAGAAGCTCCAGCTGTGTGGAGCAGTGATGGAGGAAGGTCTCGTTACAGACAGTGAGTGTTTGCACTTGGATCCTCTTTTCTTCATGTTCTGATGGACTTTTTTTCACATGTTCTTCATCTGTTTCCAGTACGAGTTGGTTGTGCCTTTAATCTACCACTATTTTACACCAATATACTTTTTATACCACTGCATTTTTACTTGACTGTTATTGTTTTAATGTGTCTCTAATTTATTAATTCGTTTTAAGTCCTTTTAATCCGGGGCCTTTCAGAGTTTACTAAACAGTAGTTTTAGATATCATTTCTCGAGCTGTTCTTCAGTGTGTCCTTTTACTTGCAGTTTGCCCCTTTTATATTGTTGTGATCAGTTTTAGGGCCAGTTGTATTTTAAGTGTTGTGTTTTTCAGCTCTGAGTTTGTACTAAAACGACTGTCGGTTGTGTTCCTTGTTTCCGTTCAAATAAACCTTTGAAATCTGCTCCTGCTTTGTCCAGTTCATTCTGGACTCCTGCTTTTTCCACTGTGCAGTCTCATTGTTGCATTCACCTGTGACCCGTTTTAGAACTTTATTTACAAATATGACCAAACAGATGGGCCGTCTAAGGGCAGATGAGAAAATGACATTTGAAAAAGATCATATTTGTGAGGTAGAAAGTACACTGGTCGGGTCACAGAGCTCCCTGCTAGACATCCACATGCAGACAAATAAAAACCCCAACATGCCATTGATTGAGCTCCTCAAACCCCTCTGATATTACATGTTAAATGCACATATTTTATTTAGATCAATATTCTGAACAGCTAAAACGTTCTTCTACCAGATGGTGGCAGTACAGAACAGCGGGAACTTTTAATTCTAAAATGAAATGTTAACATACAGCAGGATGACATGAATACTAGAATGAGCTTCAGCAGGAAATGAGGCAGCAAATGACTGAAAACTATTCCAAGATCAAATAAAGCCGCTGGGCGCTTTGCAGACACAGTCGGGGGTGTAGATGTCATACAAGCAGGTTTTACTTTGGGACATTTTGTCTTCTGTAAACCCTGAAATCAATCAGATCAGGTGGTCAGCTGATAAACCATCAAATCCACTGGAAACATTTGATTTTCTGTTAAATCAATTATTTTTATAATCTCTGAACATTGTTAGAATTACATTTTAGAAATAAAGATGGGATATGTCTTCAGAAACAGCAAGAGGATGGTCCAGAATTTTAGTCAACGTTGCAAAATATCATATTTTTAAAGAAGTAAACATCTTTATCCATCATGCAGTTACCATTACAGCTGCCTGAACCTGCAAGAGCAAACATTTCAGCCACATCAGGTCAGGAAGTGAAACAAAAACCATGAGGCCGAGTCAGTGGAATTAAGATCTTTAATGTGAGGCTCACCTTCAAACATCATCTTACATTTGTATTGTTTCAGTTACAGGAAGAGCAGCTACAGGTGGAGCGGGACAGAGCAGAGGTTCCCAAACTGCTGACGGGAAGAAGGAAAGACATAACCTGATGCTGAGAGCATTCAGAGATTTACAGTTACACTCTTAAGGCCTTTTGACAGATTGCTCTGATATGAGGCTTCACTGTTGGAGGTGGGAGGGTTTGGGAACCGCTGTTCTGAGACGGAGCCCCCGACTGGGCCAGGTTTCAGCGAGTCTAATAGAGTGGGCAGCACAGAGGTAAAAAAAGAACACCACAAACGGTGGACAGAACATTTAGGTACGAAGTGAGGCTCCTTCAGATCAGGAGACAGAAAGGTCAGCTTCATTTAGCCCTGAATCGATTCCCACTGTTCCCTCCTGAAGCAGGCCTTTAGATCTGCAATGAGAACCAAATGCAGGACATGTCAAACACTAGAAGAACAGCGTTTTCTACAGGAAACGTGACTGCTGAAAATCTGAGCTTGGAGCTGAAGACGCTGCAGATGATAATAACAGGCTCAGACGGCTGCAGTCGCAGGTTAGGATGTTTATACAGAGATGCTGCTCAGAATTTGAGGATGACAAACTAACAGTGTTGCTTAAATGCAGGTTAGTCACTGATGTATTCTGAAAACAGACAGAAGCTCGTCTCGACTGCAAGCTGGTCATCAGACAGTTTGTGTTTGCTTTTCTCATCAAAGTAATTCAGAGATAATAGCACTTTACAAATGGATGGATTTAAGAGCTTGATGGTAGAAGCTGATGTCAGTCTCTGGAGAACAAGTTTGTATCTTTCTGCTGAAGGTAGTAAACAACAGGAATCTTGGGTAGATGGATTAGTGGTGAAGTGTCAGGCTTTTTCCTTGAAAGTGTTGATAACATTATAACTTCTGACCCGATCAAGAATAGAGATATCAGTGCAGGGGTGTCAAACTCAATTGCACAGGGGCCAAAATCCCTTAGGTCACGGGCCGAACAATATAAATATTTACTGAACATTCTAAAATTACATTTTTAAAACTTTAAAACCATATATTCTTTACATAATTATGAAGTAGATATTAGCATTTCCTGTGATAATGCTAGTGCGAATGCTGTAAGCTGAATTTGGCTGCTGAAGATGCTGGTGCTGATAGATGAAGATGTTGAGATTGTTAGCTGAAAATGCTGAAGCAGATAGCCAGCTAAATTATTAGCTAAATACCAAACTAGCCAAAAAAACTTTTTTTTTTAAACATAGGCTAGCCAAAACAGCTAGCATGTAGCCAGAGGGCCGAATCCGGCCCACGGGTCTTGACTTTGACACGTGTACTAATGGAAGATGTAAATACAAACATGATTAAGTTCGATTTACCAGAAAGGCTTTAGGATAGGAAGTATTCAAACATGGTATCTCTGTTTGAAAAAGACGATAAATCAATTTTTAAAAGTTCAATATTTGTATTTTCAAAAAAGGATTATTCAAATAGTACACAGTAAAAGTGTCTGAAAAATACAGAGTGTTTAGCCAACTTAGTCCTGAAGGAATGAAGTACAGTAAGATCAAGGATAATAAAACAGGTAGTCTGGGTTGTTCTTGACAGTCCATTGAATTTTAATGTGCTTTTCCTACTTAGTATGAACTTTACTATTATGTTCTTCATAATAATTTTTAACATCTGTCTGTGGACAACAGATGACAAATAGTTGCTGGGTTAATCGTTCCAAAGAAATCATCAAAATTGAAATTAAAGTTGGGCAACAATAACACACATAAGCATGATTTGACATCGTGTTCATTTTTACATCAGATAATTACAATTTTTTTAAAGAAAGTATTACAAAAAACAAGATTTCTCAATTTAGGTCCAGTCATTCTGATCAGCATCACCTCGAAGAACAACAACCGATTTAACACTATTTCCCACAATGCATTGTTTTGTAGTCACTCAGCGGCTCTGTTTGCGCAGAATGCTGAGAATACGAGCGCACCAAAAATTTAGGAACGGCTGACTTGACCACACAAATTCGTATGACAGCTGGCTTGACCACAGTAGATAAACAACTGGTGCGCACCAGATAGTACAACTGTGTCTTTTATGGTGAAAAAGTCAGCAGATGGCAGTGCGGTGCTAACAAAAAGACTTCCATTTGCTGCCCTTTTGCAGATATGAAATCATTTTAAATAAATTGTAACCTTTTTTTAACTTTCTGTTTAGACAAGTGTAATTTGTAATATAAGGATCAATATATGCCAGTGATAAAATGTGTCAAGCATTATAAATGTAATTAAACTGGTCCTAAGATAAATGTAATAATCTAATTTATGATTTTAGATTAAAATAAACTTTATTTTAATTTTAAATTGTATTTTGTGTCAATGTAAATCAGTTTGTTGTACTAGAAGTGGATTTAAATGTTTAAAATATAAAGATTTAGAAGATTACAATCTCAAAATGAAAATGAAGTTTTAGTCAGAACAGTTACATGTATCAATATATAAATAATACAATGTGCTTACACTGCAAAAACTATTTCAAATTCCAAAAAAGTCTTTAATTAAGCAAGGTAATAAATGTGTTAATAGGTTAAGAAAAATGATCTGACCAAGAATTGATGTTATTCTAGTTACTAAGTCGTGCCTAAGATTATTTTACTATTGAAAAACTTTATCAATAAGATATTTTGCTTGCAAGACAAAAAAATAACTTTTCTTTTTAGCAAATGTTTTTTAAGATTCAGTTTTTTGCAGCTCTTCTTTCATTTTCCTATTTTGAAAGAATAAATAAATCTTAATTTTGATCATAAATAGTTTTTTACTTGACTGATCCATGCACCTTTTTTCATTAAGCGAAACAGTTTTATACTTGGAGTTTATTCTTCCTCTTAAGGGTTTTGTCCGCTCTAAAAATAAAGTTGCCCTACAGGGAGAACATTTCAGGACCCGGACTCTTTCATTAAGGAGCTACACTGGTGAAACAGACTGTGGTTTGGTGTCACCATGGTGTAATCGACAGGGCTATAGGCTTAAAGACAGCGTACATTGCTCTAAAGATGAACTGTTTTTCACAAACAGCCTCTTAAATGCAGCAAAACCGTCATGAATGCTGGAGCTTGAACATCTTGAATCGTTTCTCATGTGATTTTTTTATGGTTTCCAGTAAGAATGCCACATTTTTCTTGTCTCATTAGACCACAGAGAGGAGGATCCTGGTGCATCTCTCCATCATCTTGGAGAAGAGAAGGAGCCGACGTTTCTGGATCGCATTTGTTTGGGAAGCTTTTGGGATGCTTTGCTGAACTCTGTCCACCCTTAATACATTTCAAAAGAGTTCACAAGCCCACACAGAGGCTTTCTCTCCAAAATTATGATAGTTTTTAGAGCAGTAATGCCAGAAAACCTCAAACATCTTTTATTTATACATTATTTTGTTTTTCTTTGGTCTTTTTTTCATCTGAATTGTTGTGTTTTAATTATGATTATTCTGTTTTTAGCAAAAAAAACTGTTGTTTTGTAGAACATAGTTTCTGCAGAGCAGCAGCAGAAATTCACTTCTGAGTTGTGGGTGGGACTTTCTGTTGAAATAAGCCCACCCGCCCTTCCCATCACCAGTAGCTGGCTAGCTTACAGCCGCTCACAACCCCAATCAGATGCCAACTCAGACAAGGAAAACAAAGATCTGTTCGTCTACAAGTGGATCCATCAGGATAGAGAAGAGCAGTCAGCTTGTGGGCCACCTAATGTGTTTTTTACATAAAAATACATCCTTTTTTAAATTTAAAATTTCCATCTGCTCCTGATTCACACTGATTTGAATAGAGGGATTACAAGAAATGCAATTTTAAGCCTAATTTTCTTTAAACATGTCCTCCATCATCAGAAAAAATGCCACAAGAACAAATTAGAAATACCAAAAGCCCAATTTTCATATGGGTGGGTCTTTAAAGGTTTGGCAACATCTTTCTGTGGTTAACTCAGACTTTTTCAACATTTTCTTCTTGTTGCAGCAGTCACGTTTTTGTTATTTTTTTTTCCAGAAAAAAGTTTGTGAAAGTTTCTTTTCAGATGATTAAAAAGTTTCAACCGTCATTTCCACTCATTTTGTTTACCTTTTACCTAATTTTAACATGTGCAGTAAATGCTGATGCATTTCTCTCACAAACTTTGCTTTCCGGTTCAATCTGAGCCTCCAGCTGCCTGTCAGCGACCGGTCTGGTGTAACCTAAGTGGATACGTCATCTTTTCACACCTTCAGGGCATGCAACCTCCAGCACTCATAAGTCCTGACCCTCAGGCTGCCAGAAAAGAATGAGTGTCAAGACCAGTCAGATCCTATGGGATCTGGAAGCCATAAAAGTAGGAAAAACTTTTGTTTTTTTCTCATCACAGGGTCAGAACAGAGCACAGGTCAGCTCAGGTGCTGTCTTTTAACATCACACACTCTTAAAAATGCTTTAGTAGTAGTATTAAAGGCTCATTCAACATCACCAAACACCAAAGCTCAGAACCACTATTTACTACATATATTCTTACTTTTTTGACAGCTGTTGTTGCTAAAAGAAACTATGAAATTTGTAAACCATACTGCAATTTTTTTCTGTAATCTCATCATTACATGCAACCCTAAACGCAAAGGATATTCAGCCCAAAAAAAACAGGAATATTAGAGATAGCTCTGCTAACTGAACACTTTTATTTAAATAAAAATGGTTTAAAATATGAATTAATTTTAACTTTAATAATTCGTAGCAATAAAAATTCTACTCCATTTGAGTTTTTAAAGCACTAACAAATGCAAAATCTCTGAAATATCAACAGATGTAATGCATTAGTAATTTTCAGTTTTGATTTGTATCTGCCAGAGTGATGGGAGTATTAGTCCATAAAGTTTTACCACTTTACAGTGTGGCTTAATAAATCATTACAAAATTTGTAATCTGTAACACATTGAGGTTTGTGTGGAAAAAAAACCCATTCAAATCCTGTCTTCACACGACCAACAGTGATCCAAAAATGTAATCTTGACTTTGCACCGTCAATTTTTCTATTTTTTCGTAAAGCAAAGCACGCCAAGGAAGGGATCTGGCTTGTGGGAGCGTGTTCCAGCCTGGCAGCCTGTTGGAGCTGTTTGCGTGTTCAGAACAATCGCGTTCAGAAAAAGTGGCCCGGCTTTGCGTGCTGCCCTTGATGTCACCAAACGGGCCTGTGGTGGGACTATTCCTAGAAAAACAACCACTGACACACAGAACCTTTATAGAGGCCGAGTCAGACATGGTTGTATGACAAAACACATCAAAGAACAACTCAGATGGGGAAGAAATTGAGTTAACTGGATTTTCAGAATGAGGATGAGTCAGTGTGGACTCGAGCACGCTCAGACTGAGGAGTCTTTTCCTAGGAGTTGCTGGACGATTTTCCTCTGATTAAAACTATATTTTTGAGGTTAATCTGTCATTTTTAGATCTGAATATTTCACAAGGAAAAATGACAGATTGGAGCATTTTTGACCTTTAATTCTGAACAAACTCTTTTCACTCATAAAGTGCTGCACTGGTGTTTGACAAAAACAAATGCTGCTCATTTTTCCCACTTTTTGGCAGCAGCATCTATGTTTATTTCTTACAACCAAGAGGAAGGTTTTTTCACAAATTGTTATCCATCAACTTTTCAAATCAAATCCCAACAAGAAAATCCAAGTTGGAATCCGAAAATCTGAAACATAACCAGAAAAACAATCTTGAAAAAAGCTTACGTAAATGATGTTAATCTTCATGTATCTTAAACAGGCCTACATTGCAATATGCTCCTACAATAAAATATCTCTGTACCAAATCTGTCTCTCAGTAATAAAAGCTGGATTCACGTTTTAACAAGGTATGGTGAGGTTTAACCACAAAGGAAAATGAGAAATGCTAGCAGGTTTTTTCCCCACTCATTTGAGGGAGTTAATGGGTGGAAAGTGTATGGAGTCCTGAATGTAAATTGTCTAAAATTTGTGGCTTCTTGAAGGGAGACAGCCTCTTTCCTTCAGATCACAGTTTGCATGATTGAGAGGAAACCTATGGAGCTTTACACACGATGTGTGATGTGAATGAATACATGCAGTGTTTCTGCACTAATACACATTAGATAGACCGAACTACTTTCAGAAGTTGATTTTAAAAAGTGCAGTTAATGACAGATATTTATGAATGCATGCCATTTAACAGTTTTAATACAGTTTTTAAACCTTTTTAGAAATTATATCATGTCTGTTTCTCCCAGGTGTGATCAAAATATATATTTTTAAAATGATTTGAATCCATACAAAAGTGTAAAATCATTCGTTTATTTAAAAAATGGTTTTACTGGTAGATTTCTAAAGGTATTTTTTGACATTATGATTTCAAATGCAAGGTATAGTCTTTGATTTAAAGTACAAAGTGATACAAATAGATTCTTTTGAAACTAAAAAAAACACCCTTATAGGTTAAACACAAAAGAAGATTTCAAGCAATGATTTAGTAAATGTGTGGTTTTGTATTCTAATCCGTCAAATATATACTTTAATCCAATGTCTAGTCAGATTTGGACTTCAATCCCAAAAATGCAAAATCAAAACAACTGTCAGGGGAAAAATACGCGTGCATGGCAGCTAAACCGACCAAAGAGGTCTTTAGCCTTAGAACAAAGTTTGGGTGGGAGAGAGCTCTAAATCCACCTAATAAATCTAACTTCTCACATCTTCTTTTTTTGTCTAAGCCTTTGTTTTGCTTGTTAGCTTGTCTTTTGATCTGGTTAAACACATAGCAACATATATATATTTTTTTGTAAATCTGACCCTTTACACTCTAAAGATAATCTTACATCAAAGCTTAATGTTGGCTTTAAAACTAACAAAATTGTTCTAAAAACACCTTTAGTCCAACTTATGCAAAACCTAACATTTATACCCTGTTCCAATAGAAATCATGTTTTTGGTGTTTTTAACATGTTCTTTTTCTGATGATGGAGAACAAATATTAAGAAAATTAAGATTAAAACTGCGTTTCTGAGTATTTGTTTACTCTAACTTTTGTGAATCAGGAGCAGACAAAAAATGCTACTCGAACAAGCTTTTGCATGTGATGTAGAAGCTAGAATTAGCAGGCCACAAGCTCTCTGCCTGTGGAATCTGACCTGCAGCACTCCCAAACTGTGACAGTTTGAAAGGGAAGATGCATCTGTTGCAGACAAATAGATCTATGTATGTCTTTATTTTCATCATCTGGCTCAAAACTATATGGCTGAACAACTCCAATATTCCTCGCCATTTTTGTTGCACTGCTAATGTTAGAGGTGATAGAGTTGCTAGGGCCTGTGAGCTAACGAAAGAGCAAGTAAACAAAGGGCTGATGGGAAACCTCTTCCAGGCCAACAGTCTTGCCCAGAACTCAGAGGTAAATCTTTAATGAACAACTGCCGCTCTGCAGAAACTATGTCCTACAGTTTATCCATTAATTTATTTATTTTGTTTTAAAAAAAAACTGCATAATTATGATTAAAAGACCACTGGGAACACTTTTAAAATGTATCAAAGGATAATTGGAGTGGCACATTTAAAACTTTTGAATGGAACACTTTATTATCTTTTATTATCATTATTATTATTATTTTTACATTTAAATCAAAGTTCACTTGAAGCGCTCAGGGTGACAGGACGATCCAAGGGGCTTCTAGTTTCCTTACAGTTTTCAGTGGAGATTCCAACTCACACCTCTAGGGGCACCATCTTTTGGGTGTCATAAAGTGTACAATTCCTGTCAGTCTGCATTTTTTTCCCCGCATTACCTTTTCTGTTTATCTTGATTGACCCTAAAGTTGGGATAATCCTCAATCGATGTTCAAAATATCTAGTTTTTGACATACGTTGTAAGTATGCACCATAGAAAACTGATAAAATGTGTCAAATACAAATCTAATATAAATCATTTCTGTTCTAAGGTATTTGATGTTTGGGAAATCCCTGAAATTAGAGGAACAGGCAGAAGTGACAAATAGACAATGATGTGACACACACAAAGACTGGGCAAGACAGAACAGCAAGGGGCACAAACTTACCAAAATCCAAACAGGGAGTTAAACCAACAGTAGGAGTGCATCAAACAAAATTAGAAGATCCCCACAAAGGCATTACGATCAACTCTTAATCCACAAAACAGGTCTCTACAGATTCCTGTTTTCCACAAACCACATTGTGATAGAGCCTCATGCATGTCAGCTCCCAGCTCTGATGAACTGAACTGTTACTTTCCAGCCTTTCCTTCAACTCTATTAAATTTCCCACCTCATTACAAATGTTTAATTGAGGTTGAGGCTGAGGGTTGCTGTCCTGCTCATGGAAGAAAAAGGTTTACGACTGCTCCAGCTCTGTTTATGAGGCATTCACAGAATGGAATATTAATGATCACTTCATGACTGCTTCTAGGCTGTCAGAGCGCCGTCCAGTCAGCACTGTGGTGGAATGATAAAAGCAGACTGATGGAGTGACCATAACATGTTTAAGTTTGGGGAGGTTCACTGAATACATGTGTCAAACATGCAAAAAAAGAAGATTATTTTGGCTAAAATACTGAGGGTGAAGAAAGTTTGCAGTCTTATGTCACAAAAAACATAAATACAATAGAAAAAAACAACTGGTTCCAAAAATGTGGTCAAAGTTAAGACATAAAGAAGCTTTAGGTTAAATTGATCTCATAGAACATGTTTACAAAAAGTCTTGAAAAAGTATATATTAATGAAGCCAAAAATAACTTTTTTGAGGTAATTACATGATTTCTTGTTTGTATTAGCTGCCACGCCTTTTATTATTGAACAAAAGTTTGTGACAGTATTAGACAAAAACAAATTCTGTGATTTATGGTGCAAAGTATGATTCCAAACAAAGAATTTTTTTTAACTAAAATGCTTCACAAAATAAACAAATTTCTGCTTTAAAAGTATTATATAAAAAGTTTAATTCACCTTGAGTTCTGTGCAGATGTATTCCTCCCTGTCTGATGTGGTTTTGCATGTTTTTTCTTGCTCTACCACAGAGTGGTACCAGACTCTGTTTTGAAAAAAATTGACTGAACATGGTCAAACCTCAGATCCAGGAACAACAGTGCAATTTCCGTCCGGTCGTGGAGCGATGGACACTCTACAGCTCTACACTCTCTGTAGGGTTCGTGGGAGTTTACTCCGTATGTGTTTTGTGGATTTAGAGAAGGCGTTAGACCACATCCCCCGTGGTGTCCTTTGGAGGGTGCTCTGGGAGTTTGGGGTCTGGGGAGCCTTATGGAGGGTCTGTATGGTCTGTGTGGCCAGAGCAGAAGCTTGGTTTGCATAGTCAGACCTTTTAGAGGAGCATGTTGGACTCCGACAGGGCTGCCTTTTATCACCGGTTCTGTTCATAGTCTTTATGGACAGAATTTCTTGGCGCAGCCAGGGGCCGAAGGGGATCTGGTTTGGGGACCACAGGATTTCATCTCTGCTCTTTGCAGATGATGTTGTTCTGTTGGCTTCATCAAACCAGGACCTCCAGCATACATTGGGGCAGTTTGCAGCCGAGTATGAAGCGGCTGGGATGAGGGTCTAGGGTTATGGTTCTTGATCGGAGAAAAGTAGTGTGCCCTCTCTGGGTGGAGTATCTGGAGTCTTGTTCATGAGTGAGGGAACATCAGAGCGGTGAAAAGTGAGCTGAGACAGAAAGCAAAGCTCTGCATTTACCAGTTGATCTTCGTTCCAGTACTCACCTATAATCATAAGCTCTGGGTCACGACTGAAAGAACAAGGTCCCGAATACAAGCTGTCGAAATGACCTTCCTCCTCAAGGTGGCTGGGTGTCCCCTTAGAGATAGGGTGAGAAGCTCGGTCACCCGGAGAGAGCCTCTCGCCACCTTCTCCTCCACATCAAGAACAAGCCAGCTGAGGTGGGTCGGGCATCTGG
Organism: Oryzias melastigma; assembly: GCF_002922805.2. Lineage (NCBI taxonomy): Eukaryota > Metazoa > Chordata > Actinopteri > Beloniformes > Adrianichthyidae > Oryzias > Oryzias melastigma. The sequence continues at coordinate 12,774,762 of NC_050519.1, forward strand.
TCCGGATGCCTTCTGGACGCCTCGCTAGAAAGGTGTTCCAGCCATGTCCCACTGTTCGGAGACCCCGGAAAGACCCAGGACACACTGGATAGACTACGTCTCTCAGCTGTCCTGGGAATGCCTCGGGGTCCCCCCAGAGGAGCTGGAGGAAGTGGCCGTTGAGAGGGAAGTCTGGGTATCTTTGCTTAGACTACGGCCCCGCGACCCGGTCTTGGATGGAAGTACTTAACATTTTCTGTTCATTAGCATTGCAATAATTCTTCTTTTAGATACCATTTATCCAATTTCAACGTCCACAACTTCAATTGCTAAATGTTATTGTCATAAGTTTCGACCTTTACCATATTCCAAAAAATAAACAGGCTTCAAGGACAAAAGTTATCTTTGTATTTGGAAATATTTGGTGAAGTAACGAATTCATATGATTCACTATAAAAGAAAATGAGAGAAATTTTGTTCTTTGAATAATTAGACAAGAACCACATGTTTATTGCTTAATAGTTTTGAATAGTTATGATAAAAACTATGATAAAAATGGCTTAAAACATTAAAAAAATGTTCCGTAAAGTAAATGTTCTAAGACAAGTTATGAAATATTTTAGCCTTCATATTTTTATACAATAACTTTCTATGTCTTTAATATTTAAAACAAATGGTGTGAACGTTTTTTTACTATCTTTGTGGTGACAGACATGAGGATTCATTTTTAACTCACTTTAACCCACTGGCCAAATGGGCCTTAAGCATCTTTGACTGCATGTCTTTAATCTAATAAATGTAAAAATAAATAAGGACTTATGCCAAGAAAATGAAACAAAACTCTGACATTTCATTTTGTATAAAACTTTACTTCCCAAAACAAAGTGTTAGTCAGATCTGCTTTTGTACATAGCAATGGGTTTAGTGTTGGCTCAAAAGAACAAATCAGTATAATCATTGATCTAAACATCTACAAATGGTTTATGATGGATGACTAAGAGCTCATACAATTGGCACTGTCTAAAACAATCAAAATATAGCTTTGAAGAAAAAATATCAGTAACTGAATGTGCATGCATGCCTTTAATCTGCCCTTTTCAAATGAGGTTTCACTAAATAGCCAAACTGTCCAAATAATTAACTTCAAAACTCCAAATAAACCATATCCTAGCATTGCGGAGCGTTACATAAACCCCAAAGTCCAGTTAAACAGCATACCAGTTTATGTATTGGCTTGTCATGAAATAAATAGCTTTTTTTCCCCCTATAAAATACAAAATATAAATGTATTCTATAGTGACGGAAATCATAAATAGGTGTTTCATTTTTAGACAAAACAGAGACAGTAAAATATTGCATTCATTATACGCTGTATAAACAAGAAAATAGTTCCATAAATCCTTACTGTTTGCATATTAGCAGCACTGTGTGCACATCTTCCCTTTAAACTGTCGCAGTTTGGGAGCGCTGCAGGTCAGATTCCACAGGCAGAATTTCTTCTCTTCCCTGAGAATGCTAAAACGGTGAAAGTAAATGAACAAAATAAAAGTATTTTGTTGTTTATAATAAACACTGTGCAGGATGAGTATGTTAGCATCTTTAGTGATCGACTAGCTTTTTAGCTAACAAGTTGAAGGTGTTGGGCTGCAAGTTCCTTCTTTTCCTAATGAAAAATGCACATTTTTTATATTGTAGACAGAAAAAGGAGATCTTGCAGCTTATTATTTCAATGTTTCAGAGTTGATCTCTGCAGCTTTTTGTAAGATTGAGTAAAAGGGTTCAGTGGTTGGTTTTAGTGGGTGTTTCCCTGTTTCAGAAACATCGTAACACTTTTGGTGTAAAAAAAAAGTACAAGATTTTTGTTTATATCTGGGCTAGCACAGTCCTGCTGTCAGTCCCAGCCAAAGTCCTGTCCGCTCAGTTGGTAGAAGCGGTGGTTGAAAGGCCTGTAGAAGTCTCTAAGTCTCTGCAGGACCTCAGAGTGGATGTCAGGATGAGGTCTGCCTTTGGACTTTCCAAGGCAGCGAGGTCTGCTGCTCCCCTCTGGCTTTTTCAAACAGGGAAATCCTTTAGTCTGGTTGAAGTAGAAGTGTTTGTCAGAAATCACCCTTTTTAATCCCAAAAAATCCTGGACCCGGCCCATCTCCCCTGCTGGGTCGGACACTAAACGTTCCCCACTAACAAAGAGAAACTGAGACAGGGGAAAGTATTGGAGCCAGCTCTCCAAGTGTTTGGCATAGAGGCCAATGCGCACGGCGCTCCACGAGGTATCGATCAGGCCTGTGGTGGCGTTTTTCAAGGCGAGGCTCTGAAAGGATGGAAGGCCCGGGTTCTTGGACAGTGTCTGGGTGTAGTCCGATACGGCACGCGTTACTGGATCCCTCACCACCACGATCAGTTTGGTTTGGCAGTTCATCGTGCAGACGCGGCTGGGAGCCTCCTTTGTGACAAAGTAGCTCGGGGTCTTCTCCATGGTGATCTGCCCGTCCAGAGTCCGAGGCATCAAGTTCCTGAAGAAAAGAGGAAATTCAAGTATTTACCTCCAAAGTCTTGTCTTTTATCAAACTTACTTGTTTATTTGCAGCCTAACTTTACTTGAAATACCATAAAAGGAAACGTAAATATCCCCCTTTAAAAGTCTGCCTGATTAAAGCTTTTTGTGCCGTGTTATTGTTTGAAGGCCCCTAAAAGCCCTTCAGAATGTCATGGTGAAGCTTCACATCAGGACCGGTTGCTCACTGTATGTGCCTGATGAATCAAAACCACAAAGCCTCAAGGACAGCTGAATAGCAATTTCCTACAGATTTTCACCCCCTACTTCTTCCTGCGAGCGGGAGGGCTTATACCCCTCATCACGCTCCACCGCTCTGAAGGTTCCTCAAAGACTAACAGCCCGTCGTGGGCAGGAAGTGCAACCAGCTTCAGCAAGTATGTTCAACATATGGCTGCAGTGGAGAAAAAAGCAGTGCACACTATACTGGTAAATGTACACTAAACAAAGGTTTATTTTACTATATTACTTTACTAAAGAGGTCAGATTTGTGTGATCATACGTGAAACGCTCTTCTGGAAAATAATGGGGGGTTTTAAAAACGCTACAATAATAGGGAAAGTACTTAATTAATCATTTTGCAGTTTGACAAATGAAAAATAACCAAAATTGTATTCTAGCAACATGCTTTAAATGTTGGCAATGAAACAACAATGTTATGAGATTCAAAGGATTTGGTAGTAGAATTTGCACATAAGAAAGGAATTAGTTCAGGGACAAACAAAATCTTTAGAAATTAATGACAAAAAGAAACATTTTGCTCTCATTTTTGTGAAAAGATGAAAACAAAAAACAAATTAACATTTCTCTTAAATCAGTAGCTTAACCCTTTAAAACCATTGGTATTATATGTGATGCATTTATTTCTGAGACCTCTATCTCATTAGCATGATCAAAACCTTCCTTAAAAACACCTTTGAACAAAAATTGGTTCATGTTTCCTGTCCTATAGTTCAACATCATTCCACTAGGGGCAGTAGAAGGGTTTTTCCTGCTATTTTCAAAATGGCTGCCTCCATGACATCTCATAAACACAAAGTTTAGTTAATTTTCTATCCCTTATGGTGAGACTAGCTCATCTATTGTTATTAATTTTAGTGAATGATTACTTTCTGGGTTGAAAGAGTGCAAAATTTGTTGATAAATGTATAATACAGTTAAACCAATGTTTAAAATGTGTGGGTTAAATGGGCCATACAATGATTTTCTTAAGCCTTTCAGAGTGAACTATATCCATTTATTTGATTATATATTACATTTGGACCACTAAAAAACAAATTATCTATGAAATATAGTTATTTTTCATTAGTTTTTTCCTACTCGGATGTAAAAACGAGTCGATTCCTGAGGCTCCGCCTGCCGCTGGATGTGGTGCCGCCCGTTTCATGACGTCATCCCAAAGAAAGTAGCATGTCTGCATTTCTAACGGGAAAATAATCCAAACTTCTTCAAAGATGGATGCATATATGACATATCTGCCTTTAGTGGGCTCGGCCATTGCTACACTACTTCACAAACACACGCGGCTTCCGCAAGTCAGTGCCCGACCGGGAGTTGGGGGGGTTTCTTAAAGGAGCCCCACGTCTAAAGTAACAAAAACCTGTTTGAGCTGGAATTTATCGAAGATAGGACACAACTGGAAGGTATATAGTATTCTGTATCTAAAATGAAAGTCTTTAAGCTGATCACTACTAGCTCTGTGGAGAAATTAGGTATTGACATTAGACTGGGGCAGAGATGTCAGGGTAGACTCTTCCTGGAGGGGGCGGTTCGCATCGTGCTGATGTCAGCAAGATACCATCCGCTCGTTTTTGTAGGTATGGGAGGGGCTGCTGCAGACAGTGCAGGCTTTTAGAAGATTACTCTTAAATGCATGAACGGATCAAAATATCGTTTTGGGTTTTTTTATATTGAGGAGTGCACAATATGATGCACTGACCGCCTCAAAAAGTAGAATTTTCATGGTATGGGCCCTTTAAAATATAAGACAGTTGGTAAACAATTCATGTAATTATTTTTACAAATTTAAACTAGCATTGTTGCTAGCAAAAACCGCCCAACATACCACAATTTAAACTGTCTAACTCATAAAAAAATTATTTTGAAACAAAATTGTGGATTTTATCAAAGGGTTTAAAAAACATTTTAATTCCAAAACAAAAATAACATTCTTTCAATTCTTTAATGTAGTGCAACATCACCTACACAACTTATTTTCCCATGTTTGTTGATTCCACAAAGCATGCATTATATATTTATTATTTCTTCTGTTCTGATTGAATTTTTAGTACCCGATTTACTGCAACAACTGTCAAAGTAGCTGATAACCAGATAAGTTTGTGTATTTATCTGGGAAAAGCAGCTTGTGAAAATCAGAGTTGTGGTGGAAGCAAATGGCCCCGCATGACGAACGGATGTTGAGCGCTGCTATAACAGCAAACAGTTTGTCCGCCATTCATGTAATCAACAAATCTGCCAGGGTGTTACAGGAACTGGAAAGGAGCCACATGGTAAAATTCAAATAAACAAACAAAGAAGCATATGTGTTATTGTTCCAGTTTGATTGCCTCAATCAAATCCAAATGCCACTGACAAGAGGCCGTTTAGAAAGGTTGATAGCATCAGAGTAAAGTTTGTTTTCATTATTTCAGGGACGCTGTTGGTGGTCAAGCACTAATCAGAAAATAAAACAAAAGCGTTTTTTGCGTGTTCATGAAATTTAAATGTCACAATTTGAATTTATGAGGTTGTCACAAACTATATTTTGGAGTTACTGAAGTTGCAGTTGCAATTCTATTTCACATTTATTAAATTGGACAGTAATTTTAACAAAGAAACTTTTTAGTGGCACATGAAAACGTACAGTTTTAATGTTTTTCTTCTTGCTTTTAGTCATTTTAAGCCACTGTTAAATAGAGCCCATAATAAAAGACCATTAATTGATTACAATCTAACTGCAGGAGCTGGCCCTTTTCTGCCTCCCTTGTGTCTGATCAATATGTCTGTCTACACATGACAGACAGTCCTCGGTGTGTTCAAATGTGTTTCTGCACACATTATAGCAAAGGTGTTTGCTGATGAGAAACCAAGCACCGTCTCCTCCTCTGCGCTCCTCTTCCTCATCTATAATCCTGTATTTGTCCTTCACTCCTTCACACTCCCTCACGGTAATTGACCATAAGCTGTCTTTCCATACTCGTGAATAATTGATCAGTCATAGCTTTTACCTCTTCTCGGGTTCCTATCTCCATCACGACAATTAGTGTCATTATGGAGAAATCAATAGTATCCATTTTCCATCATAAATCAGCCTGTGTGTGGTGCTGTGACAAACTGTAAACAAATCACTGTTGATTAATCTGAAAAGCATACCTGTCATTCAATATTTATGTCCGCTGCCTTTATGAAAAACTAATGGTGCCAATATGTTTTCAGTTTAACCCACTTCAAGAGAGCTTTGCTGACTACCCACGCACAACTTCCTGCTGTTAAAAGGACGTGGCGCTTACCTCGCTGAAGTGCTGCAGAGCTGATTTTACTACTGATACACTCTCAGCAGCCTGATTTACAAGATTAAATGAAAAACTCTAGCAACAAGGATGTGGCCGGGGGACTTCCTGGCCCCCAGATTATAGGTTCCCCTGTTGAAACGGAGCGACGACACCCCCGCAGAGCTTTAACAAAAGCTACTCTGGGCAGAAGGTGGAGCTGATTTGAGGAAACTGAATCCTAAAATCGAATTATCATGTCCCCTACTCAAGAGACGGAAAACTTCTTGGTTCCGATGTTCACTGATTCTTACAGGCTTCTGCTTCTTTTAATTATTTTATTTTATTATAGGAAAGACCCCATTAAAATCAGGGCTGTAAAAATGAAAGATCTTAAAATGCAGACTGTGGTTTTCCAGCAGAGTTTCTATGATGCGTGTCAAAGTCAAGGCCCAGGGGCCGGATCTGGCCCACAGGGTAATTACACCCGGCCCCCCAAATCATTTCATATTATTATTTTGTAACATCCCAATTTTGACAGACTATATATTTTATGGAGTGTAAAAATTGAAAGTTATTTAAGATTTAGGTTGATTTATTCTGGAACAATGTCTGTTTTTATACATATTTATGCTTAAAAAGTTACATTTTAAAAGTTTTAACAAACTCGAATTGAATCATTCAAGCAGAAAGCTGATTTGTGTTTGAAATATTTTTCTAGAAGTGAACATTTTATGTTTATTTGTGTGAAGAATTGTTTACTTTTGTTTTACCTGCCTGAGGACCACAGATAAAGATAATCCTTTTAGTTGTCTCGTGGCTGAAGAACTTTTTAAACATATGATGTCAGAGAGTTTATCTGTTTGTAATTACTTCTTTACTTCTAGTGCTTCAGTTTGTCTCAACCTAACAGCTGAAAAAATGCTTTTATTGGCTGGAAAACTCAATCTTTGATTTGTATATTTCAGCCTCCATTCAGACGAGCTACAGTCTACGCCTTATCTCAATTTAGGCTTCACTTTCATGCTCGCTTGAGGTTTATTGAACTTGCTGTTTGGCTAAGTTTAATCTTGATCTATAGTTCTATGTGGAGTTGAAGTGAAACTCATGCACACAGAACCACCACTGGCAACATTTCATCTTAGATTTTAGATACTAGTGGGCTCTTCGAAAATGAAATCCATCCATTTTTTAACTCCCTATGTTCCTGTTGGGAGATGCAGGAGCTACTACAGTGGTACATTCTGCTGGATGATTCACCGGTCCATCACATGCAACAGCAAACACTCACATTCACATCTGAGGAACAGTTTGGAGTCACTTTTAACTTAAAAGGCTCCTTTGAAAAATAGATTTTTAGTTTCAACAGGACTTCCCTGGTTAAATAAAGGTAAATAAAAAATATAAAATTATGTTTCTGGACTTTAGGAGGAAGTTGCATATATGCACAAGAGGAACATGCAAACTCCACACAGAAAGGTCCCAGCTGGGATTTGAACCTGTGAGGTACGTGGGCTAACCACTACACTGCCATGTAGCCTTATTGACAACATAAACATTAAAATATCCACTTTTTTGCACTTTTATCACAACATGACTCTCTAAAATTCTCTGCTTCCTCCTAATCTGCTGGCTTAACTTGGTTAAGATGATTTTTTTTCTTCAAAAACTGTTTTTTTTTAAGTTTGTTTTTCAGTCTTTTGTGTAACAGCAGGTACTTTTTATTTTCGTCCACAGGTCCATCACATCTGCATTTTTCCTTACTGCAGCTCCGAGCTGCAGCGACTTCCCGGTGCCCCAAAGCGGACCACAATGTGCCTCATATTATAATAATTCTCACCATATGGGGTGTGAGTGTGGGCTTTTTCCAAATCCCTTTAACACCACCTACACCCAATTTCAGCCAAAAGCCACCGCCATTAAAACCAACTACCTCTCAGCTCTCCGAGCAGCCCTTCCTGTTCTGTTACAGCCATCAGCTGTGTTGAGCCTCTGTCACTAACAGCCTCAGGGCTGAACACGGAATGAGGTGTTGGGAAAATCACCCAAAAAAATGTTTCTCCGTGTGTCAGGATCGACTTTAATAAACTCACCTGCTTTCAAAATTGCAGGTGTTAGCATCTAAAGCACTGAAAGACTAAATTATAGCAGACCATTATGGAAAAATTCACATATTTTATGCTACCATAAAAAACAATTAACTAAAATATTTGTTGAATTGGTTTTACATTATTATCAACAATTAAAAAAATATTTTGGTAGTTTTGGTGGCATTTGTCTGGCGATAACTAGATAGAAAAGTGAAATTTATTATGGGTTCAAACCTCCATCAAGCAAAATGAAAATTCATAAGTTTAGAGCACACCTTCCACTCATGTGTAAGTAGATGCTTCCAAAGTAAGTGCAAAAAACACTTTTTAGCTGCTTTTTTAGTCTTCCACGACATATTTCCAACATTTTGACAAAACATATTCCAAAAATGAACATTTTTAGAGTATTAACAGTGGTTATTGTCCATACTAATTTGCATAAATCTATATTCTTTCTCTGGGATTGATGTTATTTTCATCCATGCTGGCATTTCTGCTCACTGCTCAATGATTTATAGGATTCTTTAATTGCAATTCAGTCAAACGTGGCCTTTGATGTCAGAAATGGGTTGATAAACTCCTAAAAAATTAACCGATTAAACTTTATTTTTATACATGAAGTTACTTCCATAAATAGAGGAAAATAACGCCACACTTTTTGGTCTTTCTTTGTTGTTTAAAGTGTTAAGAACTGCTTGTTCTGCTGTATCGGTCAATCAAAAAGCAGAGGTTTCTCATAACTTATTCCTGTCAAAGCCATGACAATCAGAACCATTGTCCCACAGAAAGCTGAGGGGTTTTTTCACTATTCTGTGGTGGCTCTCAAGTCCCATCTGAAAACCATCACTTCCCAAACGCCATGAAAAAAACCACCAAATCATTAAATCTCTTTTTTAGTGCATTGTTTGTGGCTTTTCCCATTCCTGTAAGGCGCTCCCGTGCATGCATGCTAACAGGAGAATGGGTGGGAGAGGCAGACAGGGTGGAAAGGAAGGATACTTACAGAGCACTCAGATAAAAGCAGTGGTAAGCGCCCATAAAACAAAAGTCTAACCGCGACTCATCCAGGATTATTTGTTGGGACAGCAGATAGTGCTGAATCTGTGAGGAGTTATAAACGTGCAGCCCACTAAAAGACTCATCTAAGGCCACAAACTTCATCCATCTGCTGCACTCTTTGAGTTTTTCTGCAACCAAAATCATCTACAATTACCAATGTACACAAATTCAAGTAAAATAGTTCATTCCAAAAACTTTAAATTCACTTCTTTTGATCAAAAACAGCATGAATCAAAAAACAAAGGCAGCTTTTAACAAATCTGTTTGATTCCAGATGTGAACAGGAACTAATTAACTATCAAAAACTAACAACTGACAAAAATCCCACATGTTGGCATCCAAGAGTTATGTTCCAACAAAGCCGTCAGGACTGTCAGTATGTGTCGCTCGCGTCTGTGCAGGTTACTGCTGATAAACGCAAACAGATTTCCCCAATTCCTGAGATCTCCACAAGCAAGGAATCATCTTTCAGTGATTTCATCCAGGATCACTTTGCAGTCGCCTCCTTCTATTGTTGAGGAAATCCTTTCCCATCTCAGCTTCAAGTCAATGAAAAGTCTTTACAGAAAGACTGTATTTTAGACCCCATTGAAGCAAAAAGAAAAATATAATTTGAACATAAAGTTCTAAATTCTCGTTAAACTCAGAAACTGTAAAGCAACCAGTTCTAGTGTTTCAAAATAAAAGCTTTCAAATGAGGAAAAAATGAGACCATGAAGGGAAAAAGAGGACAAGTTTAGCACTTTTAAGCCACATGTGTTCATATAAGACTTTCCATGTTTTCACATTCAAACACCAGGGTGACTAAAGGATTCGGAACACTTTCAGGAATCAGTTCCTTGAACTTTTAGGTCAGCAGACGACTGCTTTACCTCTTTAAGTGTCGGTATGAGATGAGCAACTTAAACATGATGTTTAAAGATTTGGGAAAATTGTAGATAAACATGTTAAAAGAGTAGAAATAGAAGTTGACGGAGAAGACGAAAAATGGAGCGGCCTGCTAAAATTATCAGTGGTGAAACCATTTCCATGTGGCACCACTTAAAATCCAGCAACAGGGGTCGCAAAACATATGGAAAAACGGGATGAAATTTCATCTTCTGCTCCACAAAAACACTTATTTACCCACGCTCCTTCCTTATCCTGCTGGATCTCCTGCTCAGAGGTCCTGAAATAGTTCTGTCCTGCCACACAGATGAGAGCTCGGCTGGGGCTGTGCTCAAGAGTTCAGAGAACATCTGATGATGATCAGAACCAGCTATATCCAAATCAGTTGGTGGGGCTGTAACTACTCCCCCAATATATATAATATATCAATGCTACAACAGAAGCCATTGCAGCATTTTTTTTCCTACAATCAAGTTCATCACAAACTTTCCTAAACTGATTACAAATAGTAAAATTGTCCCGCCAGCGCAGGGTGCGGAGATGATTTGTAAATGGTGTTTTGGATGACTGTCAGGATGATGAACTGCTCCTGGAGGACCTGCTGCCCCTTTGATCTACAGCAGCACACACTGAGAATATCTGAAGCTGATCTGAATACATCATCCGTCCTGCAAAAAGGCCTTCTCGTTTATTGACAGGAGGCATCAGCACATGTGCTGGGCAGACACATCAATGCTGCTCACCTGACCCCTCAGCTTGACATCATATTCATCATCCTGAAGTCATAGATCTGTAGGAGAAAAGCGTTTGACAGACTCGCTGGAATCAATTCAGCTTGGTCATGCCACGAAGGTATTTTTTAGACTAAAAGGTTATGTGTCTACATGTGTGTTTGCTGTACCTGTACCACTCCAGTCCCTTGTCATAGAAACGGTCAAAGAAGTGCGGCTCTGCGCCAAACGCCCTCACGTCCGGGTGGATGCGGAGAAACTCCAGCAGGGCGCGGGTTCCTCCTTTCTTCACGCCGATTATAATCGCTTGCGGGAACCGTTTGCTCCCAAAAGTGTTGGAGACAGGTATGCCGCTGCTCTGCGTGCTCTCGTTTTTGCTCCTCTGCCCCTCTGCGTCCACCTGCTGTGCGCGCGGAGCAGCAGCGGTGCCGTTGCGCACGGAGCGCGCGTCCAAAGGAAAGCGCGGAGACGGTCGCAGATCCTCCAGCATGCGGCGGCGGTCGTCAGATATGTCATAACCTCTGTGTGGGGCTTGCTGCTTGAATAAAGCTCTTGGAGTGGAATCACAGAATCCCGTGAGGCAGTAGAAGAAGTAGGTGAAGATCAGGACCATGGTAAAGCACACAGAGGCTTTGGAGAGCACCTTCCACAAGTTGAACCTGATTCTGCATCCGCCACATCCCATGAGTTGATCTCCAGCTCAATGCCAAAGGGCCGAAACGGTGACAACATGCTTCCTCCTCCTACATGGGTCGGAGTCTGTTAAATCTGTGAGGAACCTGTTGCGCAAAGATGAGAAACCACGTGGGAAACTTTCCTCACAGCAGCAGCAGAGATTACTGCAAGCTATTCATATTCTTTTTCATTTAAAATAATCTAAACTTGTTTTAAACGTTTTATCTGAAACAAAACTTGCCCTCGTGCAGTCAGATGAGCCTCCTGTTGTGCGCTCTGAGATGTCCTGCTCGACTCGACTCTTATTCTGTGTTCCCTCACCCCACCCAACCTCATCCAGACTCATGCACCCGCCCTAAAAGTCTCCACCCTTCATGCTTTAGAACAGTTATAGAGAATAGAATAGAATAGAATAGAATAGAATAGAATAGAATAGAATAGAATAGAATAGAATAGAATAGAATAGAAGTTTATAGACTCATGGTCTAAATGTCAATCCATTAAACAAAATATAAGCCATACTGTAGAATTAAAACATAAATTGATGCTCACTTCTTGGCAGATCCTGTCAGGAGTCGCCAGATCTAATCAGCTGTCTGTGACCCACACACACTTGGTTTGGCAGAGAGTTTTAAGCCTGACAACCAGGCTGGGGACCGGCACAGGGAGACCATACTCGGCCCCCTAGGCATGAAGGGTCTCTACCCATACTGGAGTA
>NC_050519.1:12786973-12837961 GCF_002922805.2 Oryzias melastigma
TTCCATGAGCCAATCCTGCAGCCAATTGAGACATTCAGCTGCTATTATAAACTTAACAAATTAAAAACTTAAGGGCTTAAAAGTATGTGGGGAAAATTGATTTTTTTTTTCTTTCTGCAACCTATCTGATTCCTTCTTTAAATATCTTTTTTTCGCACTAAACTTAAAATATTTTAAAACGAATAGCAGTCCTGCTAAAAAAACAAAAAGAATTCATGCAAACCGACTCCAAACAGGGAAATCCTCTTCGCCTCTCTGAACCCTTACAATATTTCAGTAGGTTTTGTGACCAACAGATGCCCCGAGGACGTCCATCCTAAACCTCTTGTACTCTCTCTGCCCTCTTAGACTCAAACCTCCTGAACAAAGAGTCTGGGGTGAGAGGGGGTCCCTGTTGGAACTGATACACTCCTGCTCCACGACTACAGCCTTAGAGGTGGAGCTTGTCACTTTTTGGATGGTAAAAGTAGGATCAGCTCTCGTCATGGATTTAGTCAAACCTGAGCAGGTTCTGGACATGCTGGACTTTGAGCCATACCCTCACTGAGTTAATGTTTACTGATGAAAGGATCAGGAAAAGAGGAGCAAATAAAGAAGAATGTTTAAAAGAGAACCCTCTATCATATTGACCAGGGCAGGTTATTACTTTATTTATTTTAAACGTAGTTCAACTATTCATTATTCTCAGTGATTGCTGATTGTCTACAAACAAAAATAAATATTTTCCACTTTAATGTCTATTTAACTGGAAATCCATCTTTCTGGTTAAGAATCTTTCACAAAACTGTACTTTTAGTAACATTTTGGAAATATAAAATGTTAAATATGAATTTATAAACTGCTAAAATAACAAATATTTATTTTACTGAAAATGTGTTTTCTGTTTTTTGTCCCTCTGCCTCCCCAAACTACTATAATATTTCAAATGCTTCCCTGTTCATATGTGTAACATTTGTTTCTTAGAAAAGAAAAATATGAACTCTGATGAAAATATGTTTTTTGGCGTTTTCCGATGATGTAAGAAGTATATGGAAAAAATGAAGCTTACATTTGCATTTTTTAGTATTTCTTTATTCAAATCCTTGTGAATCGGGAGCCGATGAGAAAAAATGTTGGTAAAAGCTTGTAGCTGTCACATCAAATCTAAAATCAGCTCAGCTCTATTCCATTGCAGATCCATGTGCGTCTTTGTTTTCACTGTCCAAGCTGGCATCTGGCTCAAAACTGGACTGCTGGATAGCTTTAATAGCTTTAATATTGCTCCTATTTTTGTTGTTTGATTGGGAGGATCCTGGACAAGCCCCCAATTTATTTGACACCCCTGTATAGGGGCTTGTAAAGGATGTAACTGGTAGAAAAAAAATTGAATATACCAGTGAGTCAAAACTCTCACAAACAAACCCAGATTGAAAATAAACTGGGAAATTTCTGTACAAAAATTCTGAAACTATATAAATCAACCAAAATATAAGGACCAAAGGCTCTAGCAATAGTCAACGCTCTGCTACTCCCATCTGGGGGCTGGGATCCAACAGATGATGTGGCAGTATTTGAATGTTGAGCTGGAGGTCCTCGTCCAATCAGAAAGAAACGAGGAAAGACAGAAAAACTCTCTCTCCAGCAAAGGACGAAAGAAAAGAGAAAGAGAAAAACATCCCAAAATACAAACAAAACAAAAAATACGGCCTCAGCCGTAACAGGGTGTGAGGGGCTGTAAGCTTGTGGGAAAAAGTGTAAACAGATGGATGATGGGATGTGAGGGCGGGCTTACTTCATGGCAACAGTCCTGCCCACAATTCAGAGGTTAATTTTTTTTAATAAATTACTGCCACTCTGCAGAATTTATGTCCTAAACACAACGCAGGAGTTTTGATTTTAGCTAAAAACTGCATAATTATAATGAACACCTAAGCCTCTGTATGTGAAGATGGTCAGAATGCGAGGTCACATGACCCTTTAGCGTGTTTTGGACCCATTTGACAGCTTTGCAATTGCTACCATTAAACTATTTATTTTTTTGTAGGTGGGATGTTTTCCATACAGTGACAGTGAATTTGGAACTTAATCAGTGACTGTTACCTGCTTAAAATTTTTTTTTAACAAGTTTAGATATTAGAACACATATGGATAATAAACTCATTCTCATAAATCACTCGACTAATTTTTGCTTCTGACTTCAGTTTCTTCCAGGCTCAAAAGAGAGACATAAGAATGTTAATTAGTGAGCTTTGGAGATCCTGGTCGGTGGATTATGTTACCTTTGGACAGAGCCAGGCTTGCTGTTCCTCCCGTTTGCTGCGAGTGTCTTCAGCGCTCAGACAGGAGAGCGGCTTCCATCTTTCCACCTCCATCCTGTCAAAGCTGTGAATGAGCATGTGTCCGAGCCTGTCAAACTTTTCCTTTCAGAAACAGGGAAATTTTGCACAGATAAGCACGACAAAGCCAGTGATTGCGGTTTACGCCTCCTGCTCAAACAAAGCTCCCTGTGGATTTTTTTACACGACCCGAGCAAATATAGAATAATGATATGTTTTGAAATCTTCGTAAATCCGTTGAAACGGAGGCCAGGCTGGCACAGAAGGAATTCACAGCTCTGGAAGGGGCAGCGGGCTGCGGATTCGGTCAGAACCAGGTCAAGATCCAGGCTTCTCTTTGATCAGATATTTTATTTACTTTCCTCCCATGCTAATCGTTCCAGCAGAACTTTCACTGACAGGTTTGGACTTAGAAATATAAACAGTAAGATTAGAGGCGGGGAAAAAAGTGTAACATGCAAGTTGTGAGCTGCATTTACGCGCCAGGGATTTTGGCCGCACAATATGTCTTTGTGCTCGTGTGCAGATATTCATGCACTCATGTGCGACGATTTTTCTTTTTTTTTGTTGTTTTTGCCCCATCCGTTGTGCCTGCAGGTGGTGCATCAGATAGATTTCCACCGCCAGAGGCCCGCGGATGGCTCCTACATGTGTCAGCCATTACAGCCAATTACGAATCCTCCACAGCAAAAGATGACTGTTCCACTCCCATTTTGTAATTTCCAGTATGAGGAAGAAGCTGTTGCCCATTTGCCCGGCTTCCAGCCATCGCAGCAGTTCTTTGAAACCACAGGAGATACATGTTTAGCAGTTTGGAGGCATGGATGTAGTTTCCTACAAATGCAAGCGGATGCTGCGTCTGGAATGAATAGCAACAAATCCTTTTAATTTCATTTGGAAGTGAATAATAAACAAATTCACTCTTTATAGATTTCTTTCCCTTTGGGCAGGCGATGAACTCAAAAATAAAAGGAGAGGGGAGGGTGCAATTCCCATATTGTGGTTTCTCAATCACAGCTCTTTGAAGAAATAACAGAGGCTGAGCTCTCTGTCTGTGACATGAAAGATGCGTAATAGTTGTGCCCTCGGGAAGTATGGATCACACAAGACAAAAGCCGACAACAAAGTAACTGCAAACCCTCATCCTCCCAGCGCTTGTCTATAAACAAAGTCATCAAGAACTGATAGATGGAAAACCGAACAGAATCACTCTGATCTCTTTGTCCACGTTTACCTTTTTTTTCCTCCACGCCCCACAACCTTCACACAGGTGCTCGGATACTTCAGCCCCTCGAGCTTGACATCCAGACTCTCAGACTTGCCCCGCAGCTTTATAGAGACATCATTGAAGGGATCAATGTTGCAAAGATCAGAGAGGAAAGATGGGCTGGGGTCTTACGCAATATTCCCAGAGGCCCTGAAAGTAGACCCGGACCGTGCCTGGAGTTCAGCAATTTATATCCAAGGAAAAAAAGTTCAGTTTTACTGGGGTGAGATCTGGGCAGCTGCCAAAACGTGAAGGTTTAACTCTGTAAATGTTTTTTAAAAAAGTGTTTAGATTTAAAACGTGATTTTTTTAAAGCATAGAAACCTTCTGCAGGTGCGGAACTCTGATTTTTTCTTTTAGAATGTCTTTCATCTTGACAATAAAACCTTAAATACCTTTCCAGAAAGCATGTCTGCACAGCAGCTTCACCTTTTTTTTCTCGAACCGTCGCTTTAATGTAGGAGTAGAACCAGGCAAGCGGGAACCTAAAGGGAATTAAGCTGAACGACAATCATGTCATCGCATGAGCCGCAGAGCAGTCGGGAAATGCCTTCTTTTCTAATCCACAGCTCTGTGGTGAGAAAAATTGGGATCTGGCGGTTGGCTCTGAAGTGATATAGGGAAAGGGTGGAGGGGTGGAGACGGGTGAGTGTGTGAGGGGCGCCTGTGTGTGCTTGCTCCTGTGTGATGAGTGCAAAAAAAAGAAGAGACCTTGAAGTGATCACATGAGGATGCATTTTCATGCCTTCTGGTGAAAATTTGCAGGTTTTATGATTTTTTGGATGCAAAGTACAGCTGTAAATAGGATTTAATCATCTTAACAAACATATATGTGCATGTTTTATAATATGCATGCACCCTTCTGTGTATGGAGACCTGCCATCCGGCTTAAATCCGTCAGTTTCACGGTGAAATGCTTGTGGGCTCCTCAGTGTGGCTTCCTTTCACTGAAAAGCTCGGTCGTCCTTAATGTTGATTGCCATGACGTCATTTCCAAACCTCAACCACGACTTTCATATGTCACTGTCACCATCTATTTCCAACAAGTGTGTATAAAAACAAACCTCCTTCACACTGGACCAAAGTGGCAAAACCTAATTGAGACAATCCGCAATTTTTACCTTCTCTCGTCTGAGTTGAATCCCATCCAAACTATGTGTTGATTTATGAAAACAAGTCAAACCGGGTTTCTCTAAATAAAAATACAAACAGTTCTCCGATGGGTGTTAACTGACTGTAATTACTGGGGTAAAAAAAACCACAGCAGCTTGTCTCTCTGCTTTCTGGAGTTTCCCATGTTTTTCAAATTCCAATCTGTCACAGCAACTGTGAGAAAAGGGAGCTGTCATTAAAAAAAAAGAGAGAGAGAGAGAGATGGGAAAAAACTCCCCCGTTTATCGCCTCCCCGTTGAGTAAGTCCTGCAGAAGCAGTATCACCTGTCCTGTGAGATCCTTCAGGCGTGTGTCAGACCGCTTCATGCTGCAGAGGGGGGAGATAGTCTTCTACCCTGTGGGGCCTGTCGACTTTCACAGGAATATGAAATTGTGTGTGAGTCAAATAAGCAAGCAGCAAACGTGCTGATGGTTGTTTTTGCCAAAAGGGACAGGAGTGTACTGACTATATGACCAAAAAAAAAAATAATAAGAGCTTCTCTGCAGAAAGGTGATTGAGACGTAAAAAGGAATTGTTTTATTTGAGGGATTGATGTCCTCATTTGCTTGAATGAGTCAAAACAAACAAGGATTTGTAGTTTAAGTTGTTTTGCAGGCATCATTTTTATTTTAAAGCCTTTACACAGCATGAAAAGTAAAAGACTAGCAGAAAATAATATGCTTTTCCAGAAGGTTTAAGTGCTTTGCTTAGTAACCTTCTTTAGACTGAGAAAAGATTTGCAACATTTTTTAGCATTTAAAATAGAAGGGAAAAAAGGGTAAAATTGTGGTAATCCTTCCAAATATGAGCATCGGGTTGTCATGGGTACACAGAAATACCTCTACACTTATGGTTGGGATTTGACAAAGTACTCCATTTCAGTGGTAAGGGTAATTTTTCCATTTTTTCATCTGCACATGTAGCAGAACTAATCTGGTAAAAACTGAAAAATACAGTCCCAGTGTGGAGTGGTGGATTTTATTTTGAAAAGTCATGATATTTTTCTAACAATTAAGTTTGATTGCAACTCCAGCTGGAATGAAGGTTTACAAATCAGCTTTGCATGAAGTCTAGGTCAAGAACGCACATGTAAATCAAATGTCACATCGTACTTTAAAACAACCAGAGAGGGCAGACTAACAAAAAATGTGTTACTGGTGTTCTTAACATGTTCTCAGGGGCGGACTTACCATTAGGCAAAGATAGGCAATTGCTTGGGACCCCCAAGCTGAACATTTACAAAAAAAAAAAATTCATAAGAATTTCCACGCGCATTATTTTTTAACTCTGTCATGAAAAATCCAAATAACCAAAATGATTGCTCATGTAAGAGTGTTTTGTCCTCCCCCGTCACTGTGTAGAAATAGACTATTGCATCAACAGCAAGTTAGATGGATATAAAATAAACCTTTAAATGTGCTTCTACTTTTTAAAATCATATAAAAAAATTAGAATTCTTGACATTGACAATGCTTAAAAGTGGACTAGTGAAGAACTTATTCAATGGATTTGTATTAACAGAGGGCCTTCAGGATATTGTTCGCCTGGGGCCCCAAAACTGCGACTGCATCTTCTTGGAGCACTTTCCTCATGATGGAAGACATATATAAAGAAAATTGAAAATTTTTAATATTTATTTATTCAAATTACTGTGAATCAGGAGAAGACACAAAAATGCAGTTGGAAAAAGCTTGTCACTGTGATTTAGGAGCTATAATCAGGCAGGCCTCAAGCTCTTTGCTCCATCCATTTTAATGCACCCTGGATTCGTGTACGTCTTTGTTTTTCTTCGTCTGGTCTGACTCAAACCTGTGGGGCTGGATCCCATCCAAACTATGTGTTGATTTTATGAACTATGTGTTGCTCCAATATTGCTCAACATTTTTTGTTGCACCAGTAATTGTGAGGGGCTGTAAGCTAGCGGGAGAGAGTGTAATCAGAGGGATGATGGGAAATTATTGTGTGCCAACAGCCCCAACCACAAGTCAGAGTAAAATTTCTAAAGAACCCCTGGAGAAACAATGTCCTAAAAAAATGACACAGGTTGATTGATTTTGGCTAAAAATGACATAATCATAATTAAAAGACAACTGGGAACACTTTTAAAATAAATTAAAAAAATGTTCAGAGACTTTAAAGGGATTCTAGAGTGTTTACTTCTAGAGAAATAGAATGCTATACATAGATAATGGGAGAAAAGCTTCATTGATTGGATCTAACATACAAAAACAATGGTAAACAAGTCCAAATCCTAATCTCCACAGGCTGATTCAGATACAAAAATATAATCCATATGTTGGTATATTTATAACTTTTAAAATATAAGAACATAAGCGCTCCAAAGGACCACTAGTATGACTAAAAAGTTGCATTATCTGTGAGTGAATGATTTTGTTGAAAATAGTCGCTGAAGATGCTGAAGCATTTTGCTAAAAACGGTGATGCAATTTACTTTAATTGCTGAAGGGATTTGCTGAAAATGCAAAAGCTATTTGGAAAATATGTTACATTTGCTAAAAGACTGGATATTTCATTTAAGAACTTAGAAAGAGTCTGACGTTGAGCTAAATTTCTGAAAAATTTGTAGTAAAATTGCTTAAAAATCCTCAATACATGCCAATTTTGCAAAAGTATTTAGTGTGTTGCTTAAATATGAGCTAAACTCCAAATTAACCCAAAACACCCAGGAGATTCCAAGATAGCCAAAGAAGCTAGCTCACTGCTTTAAAACTATAACTCCAAAATAGCCTAAGTACATTAAATTAGTCTAAAAAGTAACCCTGTTGCTAAAATAGGTGCTAAACACTAAATTAGCTTGAAAAAAACCTCCAGTAGATAACAAATTAGCCGATAACGTTAGCATGTTGCTAAAATATTAGCTAAACTCCAAATTAGCATAAAAAACTTCTATAGATGCATTATTAGCCAAAAAAAAAAAAAAAAAGTGAGACATTGTTTACTTACTAGCTAAACTCCAAAACTCCTCAGTTAGCTATAGCCAAAAAGTGTTAGCATGTTGCTAAGCATTTAAACAACAAGAATATAGTTATGAACTTTTTGGCCTTTTCCACACAATTTTCAGTATCATGTTCATCATGCATGTAGTATGAACAATTGTGAAACGTAAAGAGTGAACGCAGAAGATCTGTTTATGTGCAGGAATAAGTTTAAAATGAAAAGGTGCAACAGGATTTTATTGAGAAGTCACTTATTTCATATAAAATATTCCAACATTTTCAATAAAGTTTAGGTTGTAAAGAGAAGGGTAGGTCTGGCATTCCAACCCAAACCCATAACTGGTTGACTCAATTAGCCAGAAAACCCAATTAAAGGATTCATCCACAAAGTTAAAACTCATCAACAGGAAGAGCTTCAATGTAAACATGATCCAGAAACACAGCCGCAGAGCCTCCGAACCCAAATTTCAGATAGACTGCAGAACTCGATCTTCTTTCAGGAAACGGTGGTGACCTCGCCCTCTGGGGTAAACAGAGGAGCGACCATCCTGCTTGTTATCAGCACCCAGTTCAAAAGCCAGCATCTGTGGGAATGCTCCAACGCTGGAGGGGAACGAGGCTAAGCTGATGCACACATGTGTGAGGAGAGCATTAATGACGGATAGAAATGGGTTTTGGAGGAACTGCTGCTGCCATCCAGATCATAGTCCCTTTAAAGAAAATACAGATGACGAAATTGCTTGTATTTATTTTGAAAAATGTATATTTTTCAGTTTTAATATTTACGGTGACGCTCAAACACAAAATCTTTAACAAACTGTAACTTTTAAACCCTTAACACGATCAACGTCATTCCAGTAGATTCTGAAGGAGAAAAGCGCCGCTTTTCTCCTTCAGAATCTACTGGAATGACGTTGATCGTGTTAACAATTTAAAAAATTACATCAAATTAAAGAGCTCCATTTTTAAAAGGTTAAAAAACCCTTAAAGGAAGGGTAACAGTTGCGTTGGCTTGTGTTGGAGTCTCAATTTTGCCTTAAACACTCGCGCTCACAAACACACAACCCAAACTCCCCTTCCGTTCGCTCTCATCTGGTCCCACTTTAGGGTTTTTGAGGTCTGAGTTTTTTTGGGGACACAGCAGAGCTGCAGATCCAAATGAGAGCGGGAAGGCTTTTCGGTGGCCAAAATTTGAAATCATTTCATTGTGTCTGCTTTGTTCAGTCATTACTTCAGGTGCTGAAAACGTCCTGTTCTGGCTTTAAAGTGACTTTGAAAATTAGGGTTTTTTTTCCAGAAATTTCAGACTAATAAAGTGTAACCATGTGGAATTAAAGTTAGGGAACAAAAATGATTTTTCCATCAAAGATCCAGACAAACAAACGTCCCAAAAGGGTTTAATTCCCATTTATTCGAGAGTTTTTTTGCCATTTTATTCACAGATATCTCCTTTAAAATAAAAAAATAAAAAAAACACTTTCCTCAACCATATTTTCAGAAGGTTTAGACACCACCCCACTGTCTCTAATGCAGATTGTAGATTATTAACCCCTAAGTAAAGAGCTGAGGCACCTCTGAGGATTCTCTCCATAGAAGTTAGCAATCAGCCCAGCCAAAGCAGCAATTTTGGCTGTTTGAGGCCATTCCAGATCTGTGGGGAGTTCACAAGATCTTAACAGCTACATGTACATGTGCAGCATGTGGCACAGACGGGATCAAAAGAAGACTGAATGTGCACAAACATGCTTCTTCTTCTTTAAATGTGCAGCCACTACCAAATATCTAAGGGAAGCTAGCATTACAGTGGGAGAGGATGAGCAGCCACAAATAGCAGGAGTTCTGGTTAGTGGGTGAGTGTAGTTTGGGGGAAAAAACAAAAACATAAAGAAAAAAAACCCATGGAAGTAATGACTTTTCATCTCCAAGCACTAATAGGTGGTTTAAGCCTCCTCTGATGTTGAACCCTCTGACACATGTGGACATGCACTGACACAAATGCAGCGTACTCCACAGCCCGTCATCGCTCAGTGACTGAATTCTTCTTTTAAATCACTCATCAGAAACCCTCTCCCAGCCTGATTTGAGGCCATTCAAACCCTCTGGCAGTCCTCGTGTCATGCTAGATGTGTGCTCACAGTCACCCGGTTAGCTCCATCCTTAAAAAAAAAAAAGAAGCTTGGCTCTTATCCTTCGCTCTGTCCCTGAACACCCGGTGAACAATAGCCGGGCCACATACCTCAGGCCCTCCTTTGAAGCTCTGAGACAAAACCGTGCAGCTGTCTGCAGGCTGGAGCTGATCAGGGTGCAGATATTGAGATGTGTTTGCAAACATGCAAATGTTCAAAACGTGTTATGGAAGTTCCGAGACAGGAAGGTGATGGTGTGATAAAGGTGACAATAAAGTGGCAGAAGCCATTGACTCTCCGTGTTGTTTGTTTTCTTAGCTGGCAGCCCGCACACTTTCCTGGTTCCAGCCGGCCAGGCTGTGATTGCAGCAAAGTGTTGGCACACAGTTTAAAAGAAGAGGAAATAAGACGGTTTTCAGTTATGATTCCTATGATTTTTGTTTTCATAAAAGCAAAAAAAAAAGTTTTTATCTTCATAGCACAAAAACACACAAAAATTGAACTTAAGAGACAGAAAAATTATACCAAAAACACAATAGTTTTGTTGGTTTTATAATTCTAAAATGTTAAAGTGATATTTATGTCTTTTGCTTTAATTTTTACTTTTTTGAAGCCAGATCTACTACTTTGTTATGAAAATGATTGCATTTTATCTGTGATTTTCCACCCATCAACACATATTGAATAAAAAAAACCTTAATATTCTGCTCATTTGACAACATTTTAATACATTTCTTCAGAAAATAGTTTCTGTTTCCAATGAAATAATATTGTTTTCTTCTTGTTTTGTGTTAAAATTGTCTTCTCTCTTTTGGTTTTTATTTATTTTTTAATAGTAGTGTTTTTAAAAATGCATATATCCAGTAAATATGACTCATGATCATATGATTTATGCTACTTAATTAAAATCAGCTCAAGTGCTGATATGGTGATTTGACAGTAAACCTTAGTAAAGATTAACCAATATTTCTGTTCTTTAGACCAGAAGTCTGCAACCTTTAGCAGTAAAAGAGCCAATTGGACCTTTTTCTTACAGATTAAAAATAAATTGGAGCTGGAAAGTCTTATTTTACCTTCTAGGAACAATTGATACTACTTTGGATAATTACTTTTATAATAAATAGGATTTTTTTATTTAAATGAATGAAACAAAAATGTAAAGATAAACAGGGATTTTTCTAAAAATGTGATTTTTTTGACAGAAGTTCATGTGAAAGTCCTTTCAAAATAAAAGATGCCATTTGCTGAACAGGATCACCTCATTGGAGCAAATTGACTCATATGAAAGGTGTCAAACAACAAGGGATGTAAAAACCTGGTTTATCTTACTTCTAAATGCACCTCAGGCATAAATCTATAAACCTAGCTAATCTAAATGAATACAATCCTATTTAGTTATTTTAAAAACTACTGTTATTTTCTTTTTCTTCAACCTGTGAGCCACACGGTTGGGTAACAGATCCACACTGGTGCCTCAGGTTGCAGACTCCTGCTTTAGACTAACAGTTTTGGTTTTATTTTTGTCAAATTTTACCTCCTATTTGTTTATATTCTACAAAAAGTGCATTTTGGCCAATACTTTAACACTCATTTGAGTTTCAAAACTTACATTAATCTCCAAAAACGAGAACATTTTTTAAACCTAAAGCAGAAATCCCCTTCAAGTGTGTACAACAACTGTATTCCCTCACAATAGACGGTGTTTGTTCTCCACATGTGTCTAAAAATGTGGACGGCAGCATGGAAATATCTCCCCACAAGCTGTCATCACGATTCTGTGATGAGAGGAACTTTCTGGATTTTGTCTTATGGTCACGCGTAAATGAACTTTGGACAAAGCGATCCCAGCTTCTGGAAGGCAGATGGTTGTGGAGAACCCCACCTTGATGAACTCAATGTCACGCCAAGAGGGTTTTTTTGTGGAAGAAAACAGAAGCAGGTGTGGATCCTGTAAACATCCACATCTCTGCAGCAGCAGCATCGGGTTTATTCAAATTAAAACAAGATCCCCTGTGTGAGTCAGGACGCTGAGGTGAAGCTGGAGGGAGACTTTTAGAGTAGTGGTTTAATGCGATTAAAGGCCCTATTTTGCTTTAGAGCAGGACGAGTCCCAGAGGTCAAGGAACGAGTGATTCTATCAGTGGATTACCACTTCCTTCTTCCTGTTTGCTTCCTCTTGGCTAAACATCTGTGTCTGGTTGAAGGCTGCTAGTCTGATAGCAGAAGCTAATTACAGCCCTGTGTCTTAAGCAACATCCTTTCTGCGTCTCTTCATCTTCATGTGTTTTTAGGCAGAGGGTGTCATGTCTTTCCAGCTTTGGAAACTCCAAAGGAAAAAGTTGAAAGGTTAATTATTGGAGACAAACAGTTGAGGGGATTTGTCCCAGAAAAGTAGATTAAAACACCAAAAACGGAATTCTCTGGGACACCCAGAAAAAAAGTGTTTTGATCATACCACATCATATCAGAAGTGCTTTAAACAAAGTTTATCGGGATTTGCTCTCTATACATGTTTGCACTTCCTCTCCTAATCCTTAAGCTAACTCCAACGCTTTCATCTTCCTCTCTGATCTTGCAGTCTTTGAAAAGAGCAGCGACACACCTGCTCATCCCAGACACTCGGAACGCATGAAAGTCATTGAGCGCGCCCCCACACCTTCATTTTGTTTTAGATTCCACCACCTCATTCTCCAAAAGGCTCTTCTTTATAGGATGGAGGACATCGCCAAGCAGCAAAAACACAACAAAACTGCTTGAAGTGGGCACCAAAGAGAAATTTATGTGATCTTTTTTTCATATAATTTGTGCATAAAGATTGCAAACATCATTAACTTCAACTTTTAGTAGATGAAATTTAGATTGTTGGGGGGGGGGTAATGTTTTGTGCTGCTTCAACCAAATTTCAAACAAATTTTTTGTTCCACAATTTATCGTTTCATTAACTTTGCCAAGGTCTAATGCTGGAAAGAAACCCCAAATCATTATATCACCACCACCATGTTTACCTGAGCATTTTTTAACTGCCGTTTAAAGCAGATGCCACCTATAAACTGCAAACCAGCCCAAGAGTTTTAGGCTTTTGCACCAACCTCCCACACCATATTTCCATTTCAATTCTTTAAGATTCTAAAGCTTTTTATGGTTGCTTGTTTTTTTTTTTTTTTTAAATGTAGAAAAGTTTTTGTTTTCTAAAGTTTGCATCTGAATTTTAAGCTCTTTAATGATAGGCTCTCAATGTGATTATCTGAAGATTCAATCTCTCAGAAATATCTGTGCATTTTTCAAGATTTGCAGGTATTAACCACATTGATTCCCATTTAATCCAGATTTTTTTTTATGAATCTTGCTTAAAGAGAGCTTAATTTTGTCAGAAAATGTCAGGTTTATTCTCTAAATTCAGAAAGTCTGATTATCTTTAGGCCTGAGTGTCACTAGTTCAATTTCTGTTTTCTGTAGTAGGGTCAGACAGACTTACGTGTCTTATCATTTGGGTTGTCATACCATAAAAAATACTTTTTAAAAATCAAACTGCAGTTTCTTTGTTTCAAATTAAGAGCGAGAACAGAACAACAAGCGGCAGAATCCATTAGCTGTCTCTTTTGGGATACCCAAACTATTTTTAAGTGTCTCTAATGAAAATAATAGTTCCTGGTTTACTTCTATTTAATGCAATATATCGTAATAATATTATAATACTAAAGTCCCTGATTAAAACAAACAATCTTTTTGTTAATGTACTGAAAGATATACATTTTAGCATTCTCTTTTCAAATCCAAACATTTGTAAACACATAGACTCATCATAAATATACTTTTTTTTATAGTATACATTTTTTAAAAGCAAAACTTAAGCTAAAAATCTATGTATATCTAAATGGCTCCACTTCTCTTCATGTGTTATTTGACATAACGTCAAAAAGTCTGAGCAATATCTATTGTTTCACTTTATGGATTTTGGCCAGAAACCGTTTCCGAAGTGTTTGATATCAATCTTTCTGCTGTTGCAAAGATTGTTTCCAATTGCAAAGTTTTTTAGGGCAGCTGCTGTTTAATGCAAATGTACTTTTAGGTGAGATCATGCAATCCACAGAGGAATACTAACAGCATCTTGAGGCTGCAGGCTTCAGTGAGCGTGTTAAATTTGAAAGTTTTTGACAGCACAATTAAACCGACAAATCGCGTGTAGGAAAGGGTGACCATGAAAAAAAAAAAACGATTTGACTTTAGAAAGAATCTAAGCTGACGGTTACATGTGAGTGAGCCACTGGAAGAACTACAACAAAGTTTAACAAAAATGTTCATCGAAACACCAAAGAGGTTCTTCTACAGAAATATTTCATCCTTGTGATGGGTCGGGTTTGGATTTTGGGGGCAAAGATTTGGAAAAGTTCTCTCAAAATCCATCAGAATTTCAGAGGCAATCTGTCAACAGAACAGAACAGCTGCTGAATGGATTAAATGAAACTAATGGGATTTCTAGAATAGCTGTACCCATACCTGAATCTGTAAGTAAAAGCAGAAATGTAAAAAAAAAAAAAAAGAAAAAATGGGCCAAATTCCTTTTTCAGTGATGTGACAGAGTGATAGAGTCAAACTGGAAATGACTGCTTCAAATTATAAATCTGAAAGGTGGATCTGAGCGCTCTTGAAGCATGAGGGTACTTACCTCTGCCCCCATATGACTTTCTTTTTGGCTTTATTTTACTTAAGTCAATAATGGCAGAGTGACAACTTTTGTTGCTGTTTGTCTGAGGTTGGACTTCTCAACACCAGAAGCCTCCAGTCAGATAAGAGATTTTTTTTTTTTTTTTTGCATACACAAAGATTGAAGAAAAAACATGTTTTTGTCTGTTTTTTGTTTATTTATTTAAAAAAATCTCATGACTGTAATTCTGTGTTGAGGCTTTTGACCAAAAACATTTTATTAGATTAATTTAAAGGAAGACTTGAAAGCATTTTTTTCTGGAAGACTACTCTGTAAACACGATTACTCATTGCTGTAAATTCCTTAAATATGTGAGTTTCTGATCTAAGAAATTAATTGTTTAAATTGCTTTTCATGTCTGTTTAACTAAAAAATTAAAATGGTTTATGATACAGAAAACATATTTCTAATTAGTGTTTTGTTATATTAGATTGAGATTTTTTTTACTTATGCACATTTATTTGCAGTATTTGACTAAAAACATAAATAAAAATTGTATATATTTGTCCAAGAACACAAAAGGTTTCCCTACCCCATCTAGTGGTAAGATCTTGTAACTACAAGTTTAAAAAACTATTAAGTTAAAGTAAATGTTTTTTTTTCTTTACCAGAAATGTGTAAATTTTAACTGATTTACTGTTAAAAAAAATCTATTTTATAGAAATGTCTAACAGTGATTTGTAAAAATTCAATTTCAGTCTTTTATTGTTGTCCAGCGAAGTCGTGTTACATCAGTGCTTTGGATTTCCGTTTGGAATTTTTCACAAAGCCTTTCATCCGTCGTGGACACTTTTAGCAGCAAAAATAAATCACTCTCTTTTTTACAGACCTCTATCCTGAGAAAAAAAAGGAAACAGATTATTCAAAATTGGAAAAAAAAACAATAAAAGAATAATATTGACCAGTTTCTATTGTGATGTTCGTGAGGATTGGGGATCAGAGATGACTCTCACTTTTCGAGATGAAGGTCAGCGAGCTGCTGAAGATTCAGAATCGGGACAGACCTTCTTTGGGTCCATCATATAAAAACTCATGGCCCAGTCCGTTGCCACATTTTCCACAACAAACCTATAAAAACAAATAAACAAGTGGCCTTCTTTTAATTTTTGTATTCCATCTTGAAACCAGTTCTTCAGTTGTTCTACCTTGATAGGTCCCCATGCTTCTGGATGTTTGCTCACACTGTCCTTATGGAGGGTCTCTGAGAAGGCAGGCCATGGGGACGAATGCTCAAACTTTGAAATGCTGGAAAACAACTCATGGCCGCATTCAGCACACACATATATACCTAAGAGGAGCAAAAACACAACAGATTTTCTAATCCTGGAACCAGGATCTCTGCTTCAGATCTTCTCTGACACTCACCTGGCTGGAAGTGATTCTTAAAACATTCTCCACCAGAAAAGGAGCAATAAGACATTTCCTCCATGTCCAATTCAAGCCAAAAAAGTTTGACAATTATTAATACTTTTCAGTTACGTATTAAGCAAAGAGTAACTGCGCTTAACATGGAAAAAGACAGATCAGTGTCAACAGCTGGGAGCTCTTAAGCAACACCCGATCCTTATGTCACAACTTCCACCTAGTGGCAGAACTTAGGAACTGCTCTGACTTTAGAAGGCAATGTGAGGGACAAACAAGTAAGAAAATATTCAAGCAGAAATTATTTCTAAAATATGTTTATTTGTGTGCTTCAAACTGTGAAAAAACTGATCAGCAAATTTGAAAAGTTTCAGTCCTGCTGGATATTTTTTATATTTGGGCAGCCACATTAAATAACGGATCTCTTAATCAGAAAGATAAAAGATTATCTTTACCAGAAGCAGAAGTTTGCTTATTGAGATAAAATCAGTTAACTACATCTTTCGTGATTGCATAGCAAACAGGTGCAAAAAAGCAGATAGAAGTCCTCTGTCTTTGCTTTCCAGTGAAGTCAGGATTGATCGGCGCTCTGGTGCTCCCAGACCGGGCTTTGTCCCAGAACACTTCATTCTCTGTCCACACCTTCAGCGGCGCAGGGAAACTTCCAGTCCTGCAGCATTTCCTTGTGACAGCTCACTTACTGTCCATCCACCTTATCTGCAGAATGCATTCAACAGCAGACAGTTGCACAACCTTTAAAGCAATAATGTGATGAAAGCTTGAAGATCACTAAGAAACCACAGACTAGATAAGAATAGATTTTGGAAGTTCTTTCTATACATTCAAATATTTTTTTTTGTTTCAGTCTTATCACTGTAAACAGATTGTACCTTTGGGGATGAACTTCAGTGAGTTGCTGAATATTCAGAAGCGGGACAGCCCTTTGGACGGACCGTCATTTACAAACTCGTGACCCAGCCCGTTTCCACATTTCCCGCATCGCACCTAGAACAAGACAACAGACATCTGTCGCTAAAACAATCCTTCCAATACTTTCAATTGTAACTTTGGTGTTCCTTAAGAATGATGAGTAGTTTTGTGACTCGTTAAAGGAGAACAAAATACAACTTTATAACCAGCTTTTCTTTTAAAAGCACCTTGTATGCGCCTGGTCTTTCCTCGTGTTTGGAAACGCTGTCATCATGAATGGTCTCGGTGAAAGCCGGCCACGGAGACGAGTGCTCGTACTTAGAGCGGCTGGAGAACAGCTGGTGCTCACACTTGGAGCACACATAGATCCCTGAAATTAGTATAATTTGTTACATCATTTTGTAGCAAAACAAATAAATACTTAAGTTTATAATGTAACAAATACAGAGAAAAAAGTCTGTAGTAATCCTAGCTGGAATTTGGGAAAAGTTAATAATAAAAGAGGACTCACGGAGAAAAAAGAGGAGTAACAGAGAACTAACATTCCCTTTCTATATATGAGGAGTGATCGAGAAACACACACAAAACATTCCTGATGAGTTCAAACCAGGAAACACACGGATGCAACACTGATTAAGCCCCACAAAAGAACGGCACAGAACCCAGCAGTACAGTGGACACATCATTTTGGACATTAATGGACAAATGGTTTCCATTAACGTCACAGTGGAGAAAAACCTTGTCATAACAGAGGTGTTTGACATGACATCTCATCACATCTCTGTCCGTGGAGACTAAGGTGTAATTCACAGCTGCCACACAAACAATAAACAATAAACAACTAAGAGCACCCCCACCTCAGACAAACAACAAGTCGACGTGTGTTGATCGCTCAAATGAACATAGAATCATTGAGATTTGCATCTGCTCAAAATATCAAGTTATTTAACTTTTTTGTCACAGCAGATAGAAAATGAATAACCTGAATTTCTTATTAACAACTAGAACTGAAGGATCCACTCAGATGAACAAAGAAACATCTAGAGTAGATCTACCTATAGAGTCCTGTTAGCCTGAAAAAGAAACCTTGAATAATTTTTAAAATAATTGTATACGTTTTGATTAATTGCTAAACGATTTCTTCCTACATTTGTTGAACTTCTCCATTTGTAAACTCGTGCGTTTTATAACATTTCTGTTGTGTAACCTGACCTCCACGGTTACAAAATTACCTCCTTAAATATTCCTTTAGGACGTTTGAATCGAAAATATAAGTTCTTTGTGATCAAACTTACTATTTTGTATTTAGTGTTGTGGTTTTTACACCAAACATAACTCCAAAAATAGGTTAAAAGAAGAAGTCTACTGCGTACTTTTAATTTAAGTTAATGTGTCTAAAAACACAGTAGCTAGTTTGTCCATTAATAACTTTAGTGAAATAAACTTTTTCGGTCTACTTTATGAAAAAGTTTAATTACCTGGTTTGAAGTGGTCTTTAAAGACCTCTCCACCGAAGAAAGAGCAAAACGACATTGCTTAAAGTGCTCGGTGTTAATCTGCCTTCAATCCACAACGGAACAAAACATCCGGTCGGCAAAACACTACTTCCTGTTTGTTTGGCATGCCTTCAAAATAAAAGACGTGATTTGAACTGTGCGTTTCTGGGACGTTTTATTGAAGTGAAACAAATACTTAATTCAAGTTTAAAAATGAAAAGAAGGTAAGAATGTTGGTATTTCTTAAACAATAATAATAATAACTGAAACTGTGTCATTACTTTAAACAAAATAGTGCAATTTATGATATGATATTTAAGTCGTAATTTATTTTCAGATGTCTTTTCTATTCAATCTTTCATTTTGTAATTATTATTTTTTTTCAGTTTAAAATTTTCTAGTTTCTAGATTTTATTTGAAAAGCAAGTTTTTTTTAGCATAGCCTTTTTAAATTTGGATTGAATGTTCTAGTTTAAGAAACTTTTTAAGCTAAGGGGATATTACACATTTTATTTTTGTAGCCAAAAAAAACTGAACTTGATTAGCAACCACAGAAGAAGAAAAAAACAGGAGCTCAAGAGCGCCCCCTTCATTTGTGAGAGAACTGCACTCCCTGCCTCACCTTTATATTAAGTCTATGATCCTTACATATAAATACATGAAATATATGGAAAACAGGACATGCTTAATTTAAACAATGTCTAGAATGTATAAAAACACTTAAATAAAATATCACATTATTAGCATACGCAGTTTGCTTGCGCCATCTAGTTAGGCAAAGTTTTCTGCTGACAGCACATCGGAGTGGAATATGTATATTCGTAAAAATACAGGAAATGCATTTATTTATTTTAATCTAGTTTAAAAAAAATAATAATAAATTGCACTTCCCCACTTCTCCAGCAGGAGGCAGTAGATAGGACCTAGAATTTAACTCCTCATTAGGCTACTTTCTTATTTATTTATTTATTTATTGTCCCAATTAATCAAAAGAACACCCACACGATCAGTTTGTTCCATAGTTGTGGGGGCAAATCATTATTAAATCAATTTACCATCGGTTAGACTAGAACAAATAGATTCCATATACAATATACCTTTTCTTTTGTTTTTTTCTAATTTTTATTTTTATGTATTTATTTATTTATTATTATTTATTTTTATTTTTTTTACTGAGTTTATGTTTTTAAAGGGCACAGTCTTCCTCTGGCAGGAATTCCTGCAGGTCGTGTAATTACATAAGCCTGCACGCATGCACTGCGGTGCTGGAGAGTTCATCCCAGTCGTCTGTTTTCATGCTGAGCACAGAACCTCTGACACAACTCTCTCCCTGCATGGTAACCGCAGGTCTCACCCGTATAATCTGGATTAAAGTGTCATCCATGCCGCCAGGTCTCCGGCGCAGTCGTTCTGGCAGATGATTTTAGACTGCAGCGAGCAAAGCGAGAGAGAGAGAGCGAGCAGGGATGTTGCTGCTGAGGTCCGGATGCTTGCTGAACTGCAGATGCTGCGTTTGGAAGTTTGATTGATGTGAGGAGGAGGAAGGCGCTCAGGTATGGCAGCAAAGTTGGGGAAATATTTGCTGCTGGCGGAGCAAATGTGCCGCAGGACTTTGAAGATCTGCAGCATGAGGGCACACTGCAGCTGAAAGACTTCTGCATGAAGCCTTCCTCACTCCAGACCTCTCCTCTTCACCTGTAGGTAAGAGCATTTTTGGAAAATATTGTGGTGGAAAAGGAAGTGAGAGGGTAAAATTACTACTGAGCTCAAGAGAAATGATCTCCGTGACAGAAGTTGTAGCCAAATGTGTCAAACATCAGATAGCACACATATAGTGCAGGATTTAGCATTAGAAATAATCATCCTGCCTGTTTTCTGATGCCACTCTTCACTTGACCCCACAGAACATTAATGACTTTGCTGAAATATATTTTTATCTCTTGCAGGAAAAATTATTTTCTGTCTCCTTTTAATCTTTCGGTCAAACCTAATCCAGGATAGACAGACTGAGAGAGGTTAAAAGAAAGTTTTTTCATCTCTCAGTATATTTTTAATCTTTTCACTATTCAGTTGCAGGTCCCATGTGTCACACCCATGTTCAGGGTGAGTGAGTCGAGTCTGGTCCGAGTTGTTTCCACTGCTGCTTACAGGATTTAGGTCATTTGGGTTACCCTTAAGTTAAGTAGGTAAAAGTAGGTTTGAGTTCACAAACAATCAAGGATACCTGGGTAAACTTGAACTCACTTTCCCTTTGCCAGGTTTTTGTTTGTCATATTAGTGAGCTAATACTCATCTCTAAATTCTTTTTATGCTTTTTCTTCACAGCCAGAGATCAAACGTGGCTTATACTCTGTGATTACTAAAAAAAAAAAAAAAAAAAAAATCAATGCTTAATCATCACTTTTAATTTACTATTTGGATCTTAGTTTTGAAAGTGATTTTTGAAACATTTTTAATCATTTTTGCAAAGTTTGCAGACCGAAACCATACATGAAAACATTTTTTTTTTGTCATTAGAAGAACAAAATAATAAAGAATATCGATGGCATAAAACATCAAGATCAAAGTTTAAATACAAATCTATTTCTTGCAGCATAAAATAAAATTAATACGAGTTTGACTGGAGAACACATACAAAAATGCAAGTGCATCTTGGTCTTACTGTCAGCGCCGACGGTTCCACTTTTCATCTTCTTATTTTGAGCAAAACTGAATCCATAACCTGAACTGGAACGCTGCCAAAACTCAGCCATCCCTGCGCTCCACTCAGCAGCAAAGAGACCTTCTGTTCTCTGTCAGCAAAACCGAATTCCAACTGGACTCCCGAAGAGAAATTGATCAGGGTAATTTAAGGCAGTCTGCAGCAGCCGACCTGCTGAGGGAGCAGCACTTTTGGCTGATTGTTTTTGACGCCCAGCCCTGCACGGGTGATGACACACAAATGAAGTGCAGTGAATGAATATTATACTGCAGCAGCAAATTTCTCCAGAGGAAAATACCTGAAAAAAACATTTTCAGTTTTTCTGAAAATCTGCTTTCACAAAGGTTAATTTGAAGTAGAGTTTGGTGGTCACAAACTGTGTTAAATGTAATTTCATTCAACTCAAAAATGAAAATGTATTATTAATATTTGTTTTGTTGAGGGGAATAACAAAAAAAAAAGAGAAGTGAACCCTTAGGAAGTGCCTGACATATATGTAACTACTTAATGACCAAATACCCCTATTTTATAAAAAAAAAATACATACATTCTTCTATTTTTTTTTTTTTTCGTTCAAGGTGAGGCTAAATTAAGTGAAGTGGGGTGTGTGTGTGTGTGTTTTGTTTGTTTGTTTTTTTTAAGCTTTAAAGAGTTTGGTATTTTTCCAGACGCTGTAAGTATAAAAACCTACAACCCCAGCATGATTCCAGATATGATGTACCTGTTACTGAAAGATGCAAATAAGGAATTTTCTATGATTTTCTGCAGGAAGGTGAATCAGAAAATATTGTGTTTAAAAGCAGAACTGGATCTTTTCACAGACTTAGCAGAAACTATGGAGCTCCTAAAGGGACATCAAAGCTTTAAAGTTTGTTTTTCTGGTAACTAACTTGTGTGCACCAGATAATAACTGATTTTTTTTTCTAAAAATTGGAGTAAAAAGAATTATAAATATGGAAGTTAAAAAAAAAAAATTCTAAAAATTAAAACTATTATTTTTGTTACCAACTGGTGCACAGCAGTTACTGCCTGGTGAGCACAAATTTGTAACCAAAAATATTTTTTTAAACTTCAATTTTTAGAAAAAAAAACAAAACTCCTTTTTTTGTTTTTACATCAGTGTCCCTTTAGGGGCTCCGTATGCACCCGATAGAATCTGATATTTTTGCCTTTTTTTAATTGAAGTAAAAAAAACGCTGAATAATTTCTGTTACTACCAGTTACTAACCACATTTTTTTTACTTCAATTATTGGAAAAAAAAAATATGATCAAATTTTTTTTTTTACTTCAGTGTCCCTTTAGAGGCTCCGTCAATCAGATAGTAACTGAATTTATTTTATTATTATTTTTATTTTTACAAATATTTCAGTTTAGGAAAAAAATTCTGGTTACTATCTGGTGCGCACCAGGTACTAAGCTGAATTTTTTTGGATACTTCCATTATTGAAAAAAAAATATATATATATATATATATTTCTTTGTGTGTGTAATTGAAGTGACTTCAACTTTTGCCATTTCTTCTAAGATAAATTAAAAAAAAACCTGAACAAATCTGCTACATATTTTTTTGTGTCACATGATTTTCAGGGTCTGACATGGATGCTACAAACCAAGAAGTTTACATCAACTAGTTTCTACCAAAATCTGCACAACTGTTTGCATCATGGAAGAGAGTAAGCTCATCTTCAGCCTGGACCGTAAAGACGAAGGCCCCTCTGTGGCTTTTACAAAAGACAAACCTCAAACCAGGGAGTCTCGGTCTGACCTCAGCCTTGGGATGGATCTGGAGTTGGGTCAAAGTTTCCACTCAAAGCCCCTGTGCCTCCCTCACTCCCCGTCATCTCCAGGATCTTTATCGGACCTGTCCATGATGTCAGAGGATCTTCTCATGACCACCGGCCTGGTCAAGTCTTCCTCCACAGACCTGAAGCCGAGAGAGAGCAGCACTCTGAGAGGCAAGCCGCTCCTCAGCTTGGTCAAGTCTTTCAGCACTGAGATCTCGCGCAGGGCCGAGCCGGAGGTCAATCTCTCCATGTCTGACTCCAAGCTTCATCTGCATCCCTGGAAGACAAACCAGAAGATCCCAGAGGACAGGCCTGATGAGGGAGGAGGGAATCAAAATGGAGAGGGGACATCACCTCCTTCTGCAGGGAACTTGTCTCCCACTGAACCTCGAGGGAGCTCCCTGATCGCCGAGTTGGAGGACACACGGAGGAAGTTCTCCGAGGCTATGCAGGATCCTCTCAGCATGTTGAGTAAGATCATGGGCGACGAGAGCTCCGGGAGTCCCAAGCAGGGGAAAGCTCCAGAAGACTCACTGGTGTTACAAAGTAGCTGCAGGAGGAGCAGTATCAGTGAAGATTCCGACCTGAGATGCAGGAGGACGGATGGCGAGCAGAAATCCACATGTGACAGTCCTGTCAGGAGATTCCAGAAGGACTCGCCAATAAAATCCAGCGACAGCCCAGAACGAAAAGACAGGAACTTAGAAATCTGCTCTTACGGGGATGTGATTCAGGTGGTGGAGCTCCAGGGTGGAGCTGGACGGACACATCGGAAAACGTTTCCCAAGTCTAGGGTCACGATCATGGGTTCTGCTTTTCCCATTCACTGGCTCTTCCCTGTGGGACTTCTGGCTTATGCTTTTTTCGTGCTGCCCCTGCCGTCCTACGTTACAGGTCTGTCTCTGGGGGTGGCGTGTGGGTTCATGCTGGGCTTGGTGGTGGTGTTTGTGTTTTCTCCAAGACAGGCCGGCTCCAAAGGGAACGCGGGATTTAGGAGCCAGACTATTACGGATGATCTGGATAGGGAGCTCACTGATCCAGGCTCTCTAGAGGTAATTCATTAAAAAAAATCTAGTCATGAAAGTGTTTGCAATGTCAGTGTAGTCTGTATGCAGGAGACTGCTTTGTTTATCTACTTTGACTACATGGAAATCAAGGACAATAGATCAACTTTGAGGTGATTGTTGCACAAAAACTGCCTTCAGGCCAAGCAGGCTAAGCAATTTTCAGTTTAAAAATGGCTCATCACAGTATTTTCAACATTTCTGCTGGAAAAGCAGATTCGGCTGTCACACCATGTGCAGCTAACAAATAGGAGGAGCTCAGATTTTACCCTGCTTGCATGCATCCACAGTTAAGTACATTTTTATTTTGTCGTTGGGACCTTTTTCCCTCAGGGCTGGATGAGTGAATCCTACAGCTATGACCCTGAGACTTTCCACCCCTCCATCACTCATTCGGTTTACGTGACGCTGGATGACAGCCGGCTGCGCCTGGCCTACCCACGGACCAACATTCCCCGCTGGGCTTCCTTCGAAGAGACGCAGCACGAGGTGGCGTTTCTACACGCCCACATTTACCAGCTGGCAAACAGTAAGGTCAGTGTGATCAAGGGAGACGCACCTGATAGTCCGAGGGGAGCAGAAGAGAAAGCCCAGGTGACCTCTCACCTGAGTCTCGTCTTTCTGCACCCGCTTTGTCATCCAACACAGAGGTGAAAGGCCTGATGCACTCAGTGAACACGACTATTGCGTGAATGCTTTTTAAGCATTCACACAATAGTGATTCTGATTCTCTCTCCTATTATTTTTTTATTTGGTACGTTTATTGGCACATAAAAACTCAATCACACTTTCAGCAATTTCAGCAATCTTGCTATCAAAATTTTCAGCTCTTTAAGGACTTTATCGCTTGTTTTTCTGGTATTCGTAAACTTTACGCAATTTATGCAATTTTTTTAGCACCATTGAAATAAATAGGAATATGTCAAATTTATGCAATTTTTGCAAATTATGCAATGAAAAACATCCAGAATGTTCATGCCTGCTAAATTGTTTACAAATTTACACAATTTTTACAAATTTTTTCCATGCAATTCCTTAAATTTTTGTGCGCTTTAAAACCTGTACAATATCGTTATCAAAACGTTCAGCATCTTAAGGACATCAATGCTACTGAGGTTTTAATGACTGGTTTTGATTTTAGCTCATATTTTAGCAACAGGCTAACGTTTTTGGATAATTTAGCATCTAATGAGGTTTTTTGGGCTCTTCTTGAGTTTAGCTAATATTTTAGCAAAATGCTAGCTTTTTTGGCTAATTTGGCACCTACTAAGGTTTTTTGGGCTTTTTTGGAGGTAAGCTAACACTTAAGTGAAATGCTAGCTTTTTGTTAGCTAATTTGGATTCCAAAGGCTCATTCTGAGTTCATACCTTTATTTTTTTTTAATTGTGCAGATTTTTTTTTCAATTTTTCAAGAAATTCTTCAAATTCTATGTACACTTAATGCAATTTCTGCAACTTTAAGTCCTTTAGCAATTTTAGCAGTATGCAAATAGCTTTAGCATTTTCAACAAATCCCTTCAGCAACTACAGTAAATTTCTTCACCAAAAAGCTTCAGTATATTCAGCAAAAGCATTTACACTAGCATTAGCGCTGGTAATGCAGCTTTTCTAGTTGTGTTTACTTTCTCACAAAGAAAACCATTTTTAAAAGTCTTTTCCCTCCAGGTTTCTTTAGAGCCTCCCGGTTTGGCTCGTAAGAGAATATGGAACAGGAAGTACCCCATATGCATCACCCTGGCTGAGGGTGAGGTGGGGGAGGAAACCTTTGATGAAAGGCAAGGGGAGGACGAGAAGGCAGAAGGGCACGTCGTCCCGGACCAGCGCTGCCCCGTCACTCTCTACCTGTTTGGTCGCACGGGAAGAGAGAAGGAGGAGTGGTTTCAGCACTTTCTGCTGGCGTCCAAAGCTGGAGCTGTGACCAGCAATGAGGAGAATACAGGCGAGGGTTTGGAATTAAAGCCTGACTGTTGTGACCTCAGGTACTTTATTATAATCTACTTTTTATGTATTCGTCTTTTAGAAACACCAAGTGGAGAAGCTCTCAAGGAAAACGCAGAGGATGCCAATGACCTCTCTGTAAAATCCAGAACGATGCTGGACTACACCACCTATATGGCTCAGCTGATTGGCTCAAAAAGATGCAGCCCCGCCCTCAGTCCATGCCAAAGTGAGAAGGGAAGCCCTTCGACTTGCAAAAAGGTTAAAAGTCATTCTTTTCCCCCAACTATGTTTCAACATATTGTCATATATGTCAGAAAATCGTCCTCCATAATGTTGCTCTTTTTTCAACTTAAAGCTGCGCTCAGAACTATGTAAAACAATCCAACTGGATCAGAACTAAAAACATGAATTCCTTGCAGGTTCACGCTGAAGATCCTGGCTCTGGAGGTGAATCGGGAGGTGATCCATCTGCAGCGACTGAGTCAGCCAGGTGCTCTGCCGAGAGCCAGCCCACCTGGGTGAACTGCCTGGTGGGCAGAATATTCTGGGATTTTCTGGGAGAGAAATACTGGACTGACCAGGTGGCACACAAGATCCAGAAGAAACTCAGCAAGATTAAGGTAAAGGAGGACGTTTATAGACATTTTTATTAGGATTATTGTGGAAATGAAGGATACAGAAAGTAGGAAAAGAACTTAGCTAAACAGTAAAAACGTGTGTTTGTCTGTGTGAGAGATTCTGCTGATAGCACAGACTGCAGCATCACATTAATCATTTCAAGCCCCACCTGTCTCACACCATCCTTTTTATTCCCCTTTATTCACACACACCCAGCAGGACTCCCTGCTTAGTCTTCTCTTTAGCATATTTGCCTCCGTGTTGCCATTTTATCCCTGAAACACCTTCTGTTTGTCGACAGTTGCCATATTTCATGAACGAGCTGACTCTGGCTGATCTGGACATGGGAACCTGCCTTCCTCAGGTCTTACACACGTCCAAACCTGCGCTGGATCGCAGAGGTACTGCGTGTGTCCTCAACTTCAACGTATCCACTAATGTTTGTCCGTCTGTCTGCTGAATCAGGTTGCAATCTACATGTTTGGGTTTAGGGGTTTGATAGTCTTCCATTGTCTTCCTTACTGAAGCGATTAGCAATCCTCTTATCCGGATTAACCATCAGCAACAAGCCAAAGCCGAGCGCTGCTTATCCAAAGAATCAAGGAGAGATGTTGGATTTGCCTCTAAATCAAACTTTATTCAAAAACATTTTACATTGGACAATCTGCAGATTTAAACTCTCCTTTGAGAGTAATCCAGAACTGACTTTATGTTTGTGAAGTTGTCAAAATATTCAGTTTATGAGGGTAAAACTTGAATTTCACTGAAAGTTACGAGCTAACACATTTGTTGTAGCTAGCTACCAGTTGTAAGTTAACTCCCTTCACCTCCTTTGACTCTGAGGCCTGTGGCTGGAGCTGGAGGTGGTGTACACAGGCTGCCTTCAGATGACCCTGGAGACTAAGATGAACCTTTCTAAGCTGGGAAAGGAGGAGGAGGATGAAGCTCATAGTGTTCCTGAGACACAACATGTTGGGTAAGCATCATTTACACTTCCATCATTTTATGATCTATTGTAAAAGCGTTCCCAGTGGTCTTTTAATTATGATTATTAACCAATTTTTTTTTAAATGTGTGCTGTTTTATGGGACATAGTTTCTGCAGAGCGGCAGGAGTTTTTTTTTTTTTTTTAGAAATTCACCTCTAAGTTGAGGATTGTTGGCTCTGAGCAACCCCACCCCTCTTCCCCTCTCTGTAGAGGAGTGGAGCAGTGAGACGGTGGCCTGCCCAGTGTGGCATTTTTTTTTTTTTTAATTTGCTCCCAATTTATAACATTTTGAATAAAGAAATACTCAGAATAATAGTTTTATTATAAATGTCATCCATGATGAGAAAAATGCCGCAAAAACATGTGAAAAACATCAAACACATAATTTTCATCAGAATGAGTCTTTAACATTTCTCAAAGCAATTTGTCCTAATGCATTATGGGTGTTTTTTCAGCTCTAAGGCAAGGCTGTGTGTATTGGCCGATAGTGATGAGGAGTCATCAAGTGCTGGATCCTCCGATGAAGAGGAAATTCCTGCGTTTGAGCCGCAGGGATCTCAGGGGGAAAAGAGCAGCGGAACAGTGGCTGATGGGTAATTTGTCTGCTTCACTAGTGTTTTGTTGTACAAAATTTAGCTTAGAATTTAATAGAAGAGGTAACAGCTTTATGTCGTTCACAGACACACTGGTGGCAGCACAGGTAGAAAAATCCTCAAATTTGTTGACAAGATAGCAAAGTCCAAATATTTCCAGAAGGCCACAGAAAACGAGTACATCAGGAAGAAGATAGCTGAGGTGTCCAACATGCCCCTGATGCTCAGTGTTGAGGTTCTGGAGCTTTCTGGAACTCTGGCGGTCAACATTCCTCCTCCCCCTACAGACAGGATATGGTAAGCACCATATTCACCCCATTTTTATTATGAAGAAATCTGTTTCAAGCTTCCTCTTTCCGTTTCAGGTACAGCTTCAGAGTGCCTCCCAGGTTAGACCTCCATGTGCGCCCCATGCTGGGAGAGCGGGAAGTCACCTTCACTCATGTGACAGAGTGGATCGAAAGGAAACTGCAGTGTGAGTTCCAGGTCAGTCCATCCGTGCGTCTGTTTGTTCGCTGTTTGATCTCAGCTCTGATTCAATGTGCTTTGTTTTTTTCTGCACCTCTGAGCAGAAAGTGTTTGTGATGCCCAACATGGATGATCTGTATCTGCCTCTGATGACATCTGGGCTGGAAAACACACCCACATCCCATCAGTCCTCAGTTCATTCCTCCTCCTGCCAATCATCCGTGGAGTCTCAGGAGTACCTGACAGAGTAGAGCCCCCTAGAGGCCACTCATCCCACTGCAGTGACTTTGATGGAGAAAGAACTAATGCAACAGTGCCCCCTGCTGGAATCCTGAAAAAGTGAATCTACCTTGATCATGATGTGCAGCATCAGCAAATGGAAATACAAAGACCGAAAAGATCCCTTTAATCCAGCAATGATGGTGCATGATGTCTACGTGATTTATAGACATTGAATAAAGTTTATTTAGAAATTTTATAGAAATATATATATATATATGATTATAAAGTCAAAATATGAAAACAAGGTGCCTAAATCACAAAAATGCTCTAATGATAGGTAGAAAAAAGCAAATAATCACATGAAAAACTAGAATTTTGAACCTGGTTTTATTATTATGCGAGAAACCCCACAAATCAAGTATTTTTCAGGCTTCCTCTGGTTGAGGTTCTGGCATCGTCTTCAGGACGTCTTTCTTTAGCGGCCCCTGCAGAAAAAGGCAGAGTTAGTGCCTTCTTCTACTTTGCTTCCTGGTGTTCCCATGTGAAATGTTTCCTCGTCCTTACCATAAAAGCTCGTTTCTCCTGGGCGGTTTGGAAGCGCCCGTGACCAAATTTGGAAGTGGTGTCGATAAACTTGAGCTCAATGGCCTCGCCGGCCTTGCGGGATCTGTGCGTGAGCAGGGACTGGAAGAAGGGGAAAACACACATTATCAGAAAGCCAAGCCAGAGAGACATTCGTTAACAAAAATCAGCTGAATTACATTTTTGTAGTCCATCTATTACCTTTCTGATTGTAAGAACACGCTTCTTGGCTCCAACGACGCAACCTTTCACCATAATGAAATCATTATTCACCTCACCATAGCGAGGGAAGCCTCCCTATGAGGAGGAAATTACAGTAAAATGTAACAATGTAATGAATTCTTGCATATATGAAAACCTATTTTGGTTTTTCTTCTGTGCATAACAGAGACATAAAGAGAGACGTACCATAGGAGTGATAGTTTTCTGGCTTGTGTCATAGTTAGTTGAGGCGTTGTTCCGGATCAGCCTCCCATCCTGGATGTGAACTCCTTGACCAATACGGTAAATCTGAGAAATAATTCACCAAAAACTGATTTTAGGAGGCTTATTGTTTCTTATTTTGGTCAACAACAAACCTTCTTGTTGATCTCCGTGCGGTGGTGATAGCCTTTCTGCCCCGCGCGAGCTACCGTGAACCCCACACGAGACGGATGCCAAGCTCCAATACAAGCCACCTTCCTCAAACCTTTGTGAGTCTTCCTGGGTAGTTTCTTTGTGTGCCAGCGGCTAATCACACCTGTCAGGCCAAACAACATTTTTTAGAAATCTGACTTGTCTGATTTGGACTCACCTTTCACGTTTTCCAGCACATCTCCCACCTTTGAATCCATGCCCCTTGGAGACACCAATGATATCAATCATTTCATCCTGGTAGAACACAGTTGATACGGGGACTGCCTTCTCCAGATGCTCCTTGGCCCAGTCGACTTTGTCTGAGACGCTGCCTCCATTCAGCTGCACCTCCATGATGTGAGCCTTTTTCTGTTTCATGGGCAACAAGCGCATCTGTAGAGACAAAGAATCCAGGATGTTTTCAAATTCATGTTGTTTAGTTACCAAGATCTCCTCAGAATCCACTATGATTTGATTATTGCTAAAGTTTGAATTGGATGCAGCAATATTGAAAAAAATTGATGTATTCTACATTGGAAATCTGTTTAGACGCCAGGTTCTGTACGGAAAAATATTTTTAAACTGTTATCTGAAACTCCAGTAGCCCCCTCCTCCTCTTTAAGGTTATTACTGCTGGCAGTCGACCCGATGAAGGATTTGGCGCCCTTTCTTTCTGCCCCTCCTTCTGCCCTTTGGCAGAACGCGGTGAACAGCTGCACTGGTTATTGAAGTAAGATTGATGCTCGAGCCATACCTGAGAGTGAACAATCACCCGGATGACCGAGCAGTACTTCTTCATCGCACCAAAGTCCTTGTCCAGCTGTTTCTTTCCGCTCTCATCCTGCCACTTTTTACTGTTTTTGGTGAAAGCCTTTTTCTTGCTCTTGTGCCTGAAAGTACATTTTTATGAGAAACGATGATCAGACAGCTGCATGTGCGATGGAGTCACCGCGCACCAGTTTTTGTAGAATCTGCGTCTGCACTCATCACTTAGGTGCTCAGCGAAGATTGTTTTCAAGCACCGGAGCCCTCGGACAGTTTTGATGTATCCCACCACCCCTACCACAATGACAGGGGGAGTCTCGATGATGGTGACTGCCTCAACCTCTTCTCGCTTTGAAATCTCTGAGGAGGAGATGAGATTTTTCCTGCTTTGTGACATGCTTGTTTGCTTAAACCTAAAGTAAAAGACTTTCTTTACGACAATGGTGCAAACAAAGACTTGATGTACGTACTGAGACCTGGACGATGAACCTCTCTCAGTGTGTGGGTCATGCCGGCCTTATATCCCAGGAAGGCTGTGAGGTGGACGGGATGACTAGGATCGTCTTTGGGCCAAGAATGAACCTTCCCCCTGTGCCTCTTGCTTCGCTTGTGGGGCAGAAACCCCATGTGTCCATGCCGAGGGGCATGGAACTTCCTGTGAGACTGAATTTCATAATCCCCACCTTGATTTAATACTCGGTCTATTTAAGAAATTTTAATTACTTTCTTAGAGTAACTTTATTTACAATGCTAGATTTCTATATTGAGAAATTTTAGATCAGTTAATTACTTCCCATAAAACATAGTACAGTTTTACTTGATTTTTATCACAGTTAACATGGTTCAAGTAGCTTACATGATACCATAACATGGTAAATTGCATACCTTAAAGGGCTGGCACAACTATTTACCATTTTTTTGTTGACTAAAATAAAAATCTAATGAAAATGCTTTTCACCAAATT
Organism: Oryzias melastigma; assembly: GCF_002922805.2. NCBI lineage: Eukaryota > Metazoa > Chordata > Actinopteri > Beloniformes > Adrianichthyidae > Oryzias > Oryzias melastigma. Next base: position 12,818,592 of record NC_050519.1, read on the forward strand.
ATATTTAACAAATTCCCCTAGCAGAGTGGCAAACATGCATGCACTTTTATGGTAGATTAATGTCGTAATCTGCGAACAACAGCAAAACAAACAGCACTGACCATGTCTGAGCGACGGCCTCTGCAACAGATAGAAAGAGAGAAGGGGCAGAGCTGCTCCAAGCATCATGCATAAGGTGATACACAGAGTAAAGGCTCTAATTTTGTGTTTGGCCCGCTCAAGACGATGTATTTGCTTTCAAACAAGCCAATCCATGCCAAGTCTGAAAAGGAGCACACAGAAAGGCAGCACAAGTCTTGGGCAATTGGGAGGCTTATGAAGGTAGGACATTAGAGGAAATGAGTGTACACTTTTTAGAAGTTTCACTTAGCACATACCTAATATTTACAGATAAACAAAAGTAATATTTATGCATATGCATTCAGCTGTTGAATGTTATTGTATAAACTTATATCTGAAGTTGCCAGGACCTTAACTTCTCACAATTTAAGATGTTCTTTATGTTAAACTAAGAAGGCACAAATAGAATCTGAGACAATTTTTCAAATAGCCTATCAGTAATTAGGCTCTTAAACCTTACATGGCTTATTATACCAAGCTGAATTTTCTTTTTTTTATTACTATTTTTGCAGATTTGACTCAATAACATGAAAAACACCCCCTCACAGAATCTCTATGTTTCTTTTACACACATGAAATAATCAGAGGAAGCTTAAATTTAAACTTTCTGCTAGGATTTCATAAGCATAAACTATTGATTGCAACATTCTTTCAGTTTATATCAAATATTCATGGTGGACCAATTAATACTTAATCTTTTCAACTTTCGAAGTTCTTTGAAATTTTGTCAATAAAATTATGTAAAACGTCTGAATGTTATAATATGCGTAAGATAGTATGTAATGTTTATTGGTTTCCATAGCCTAAAAATAAGGTGCTTAATCTAAATCAACATTGATCTTAAGGCTTAAAATTTTGCTTTTTTGTCCCAGAAATTATAGGATTATTACTTGTGTTTCTAAATTGCAAAATGCATTTTTCTATTGCCAACTGCAAAGTGTTTTTTCTAATTGCATGATAAAATTAAAAATTGCAAGTCAATAAAAGTTGAATATTACTTTGAATTATGAGTGGACAAAACAAACAATGCTATTGTATCATTTTTGTATTTTTTATTTTTATAAATAAAATTAATACAATAAAATTAGTTAAAAAAATACATATTGAAATTTGATTTGTTAGAATCTTATACTTAAAACACGAGGTTAAGGTTAAAACCATAGACTGTATATAAAATAATTAATAATAATAATTTTTACAGTCTATGGTTGAAACAGAGAAATTTACATGGAAAGTTCTCTACATTGCCACCTAGAGCAATGAAATGGAATAGCAGCTCAAACTTTAACCTTTGCACTTTGACGTCTGAAATTTTTAAACAGATAAAAATCTTAATAATAATAATATTTTTTTATAGTTCAATATAAAGATTATTGTATTAAAATGAAAGTGATACCAAACACTTGTTTAAAAAAACAACAAAAAAACATCGATGACCTTTAGTTCATTGCTACTACGCATGCGCGATCTCCAAAGGAGACCAGTCGAGGTCGAACTGTAGAATTTCTTTCGTCTTGGTCCAAATTCTACAAAAATGCCTGCCGATTTTGACAAGGACGCGTACCCCGAGCCTCCGCGAAAGACTCCGGCAGTGGATAAACAGACAGCATTACCAAACCCAGCTCTGATCCTGACTAAAGTCTTCTATTACACCGTTGACTTGCCTGTCACCACATTTAGAGGTAAGCTAACCATGCTAACAGGGATAACTGAGCACACAGCTGATTAGGATACATGGAGTTATCCATTGGTTATTCGCACCTACACTGGTACTTAAGTGTAAATAGAACTATTAATATGCTATCAAATTAAATTCTGTCTATAACGTCGTAGCTTAGCTTTGTTATGCTAGTTAGCATCATTCCCAAGTACAGTGTTGCATGGCCTTGACCGGATATGTTTAGCTTCCCTTTGGTAACTTGTTTATTTCTTTATCCAGATGTTGTTGACAGCATTCGGTCGAAAAACAAGATGGTTTACTACCACCAGAAGTTCCGCCGTGTTCCTGACCTGACTGAGTGCCAGGAGGGAGACTACGTCTGCTGCTACGAGGCAGAGATGCAGTGGCGGAGAGATTAGTGAGTGAATGCTGCGAGTGCTATGTGTAAATACTGCAAATTCTAACCCCCAGTGAAGTAAACAGTGTGAAACCATCAGGGTTCAACATACTATGACTTTGACTATGAATCCAGGTTTTATCCTCTTAAATATTTATTTCCCTATATAGTACAAATCAGATGTCATTTCAATAAATGTGCAAGGAAATGATATAAATAAAACTTGGCTTTATTTTAACATTCTAATTTGAGTCAAAAACGTTTTAAGGTAAAACAACGCAACTTTATCTATATAAATAATTCATTTCATTATCATAAATGAACCAATATCACTGAAGTTATACTGAAACAGGGAGTAACTGTTGAAGCAGCAAATGAAAAAAATAAATAAAAGGCAGCTGCTTATTGCCAAAACCTACAAGGGTGACCCAATGCTTTCATCTGCACTCCACAGTAAGGTGGATCAGGAGATTGTGAAGGTGGTTCAGGAGCGTTTGAAGGCCTGTCAGCAGAGAGAAGGCGACAGCTACGTGCAGAACTGCGCCAAGGAGATGCAGCAGTTCGATGAGGTGGCCAAGAACTATCAGTCTCGCTGTAAGTACTCGTGTTTTTATCTTATGTCATAGAAAATGTCAGTTTTATACATTTGTTACCTTGCATTTATTTTTCAAAATTAAAGCACCATTTTTCAGTTTCATTGGGAGACTGACATTTCATATTGGTGTAAATTTAATCTTTTTTTTTCTTTCAGATGGAGACCTGGGTGCATACGCAAGTGGGAGGAAATGTTTAATGAAGCAAAAAGAACGAATGATGGCTGCTCAGGCTCAAAGTGCATAAAAGTTCTAATGTCAAATCCAATAACTGTAAAATAAAGTTTGTGAATAATCTGGAGTTTAGCACTTTGTGATTATTGTAGAAATACATTATTCCAAATGAAGGTAATATGTGCAATATTTATATTGTTGTTAGGTTTCTAAGACTTACCAATGAGGGAAATGGCAAATAAACACAGGTGCAAATGTATTGTTTTCGGTAAGTTGAAATACAGAAAGTCTGAATTAGTTGTCTTAAACTGTTCAACAGTAATTCAAAGTTTTAACCTGAAGGGTAAAAGCCATACAATACCAGCAGTTTATATAATAGCTTCTCTCAGAGTAAAATGCTGTTTTAATTTAAAAACACAATTACCACAGCGACTAGCTCATGATGTCCAGGTGAAAGACAACAAGAGTCTTTGTTTTTCAGAACGTTTATTCAACTGTTCTCTGTACAAAATGTTCAGGAGGTGGGGGGCTGCACTGGCTGGCCTCTCTGCACATTCACCCTGGTGTGAGTCTTAGCCAGATGGTCGGTAAACTCCTACAATCAGGGGAAGAAGAGAAATGTTAGGCACTTCTTACTCTGAAACAAGGAGAATTCAATGTAGTTGTGTACCGACCTGGTAGGGAGACTTTGTGAACACCGTCTCCTTCCAGAGATCAGGGGTTAGGTAGCTGTAAGTCTTGGAGATGGCGTCAAAGGTGGCCTTAGCTGAAGAGGAAAACAGTGATAAGAGACTTTAATAACTGAATCAATGGCAAAGATCCTATTTATTTTTAGGGAGAAATGTTGGTGCAAAAAGGGGAACAGAGAAGACCATAAAAGCATCTTTCTGTCGTGCAAGAACTCAATTTTTTTTCTCCTGAAAACGACAACTCCACCACCACAGAGGTGAAGCTGAGCAGAGCGAGGAGAATCAAACTTTCAAATTTGCCAGGAATCCAGAAGGTGCTTACCAAAGTTTCCAAGCGTAGCAGTGCAGCCCCTAGCTGAGGTGTAGCAGTCATCAATACCAGCCATCATGAGCAGCTTTTTGGGCACAGGGGCCGACACGATGCCAGTACCACGGGGGGCCGGGATGAGACGCACCAGGACAGATCCACAGCGGCCAGTGACCTTGCAGGGCACGGTGTGGGGCTTGCCGATTTTGTTACCCCAATAGCCTCTCCTGACGGGGACGATTGACAGCTTGGCCAAGATGATGGCTCCACGAATGGCTGTGGCAACCTCTTTGGAGCACTTCACCCCAAGACCCACATGACCATTGTAGTCACCAATGGCAACAAAGGCCTGTAGTTCAGAAAGAGGAAAAATAAACAGGTAAAAATGTTAAATTAAGACATTAAATGTAAACTTAACTCAACTAACAAACACACACCTTGAACCTTGTGCGCTGACCAGCCCTGGTCTGCTTCTGGACGGGCATAATTTTCAACACCTCATCCTTCAGACCAGAACCAAGGAAGAAATCGATGATCTCAGACTCCTAAGAGAAAAAAAAGTTACACATAATCAAAATTTTGAACAAGATCCCAGTCCTGCAGTCCAAAACGTCAACTTTGTGTGGTCATGACATCGGGCTCACAAAAGAAGGCAAACTGGCAAGTTGTGTGCACAGCCGAATAATTGTAAAATACATTTAAAACGACTAGGATGAGTCGCTTACTTTGATGGGCAGAGAGTACAGGTAGATTTCCTCCAGGGACTTGATCTTCATGTCCTTAACCAGGCGACCCAGCTTGGTGACTGGAACCCACTGACAAAGCACAGGAGAATTTCAAAGCCTCAATGATGGAAAATGTAAACCTTAGCTAACTAGTTACACAAAATGGGGAAAAGACCGACCTCCTTGTCTTCGGACTTGCCACCCCGAGCACCGCGGCCCCTGCCACGGCCTCTGCCGCGTCCGCGGCCCCGACCACGGCCGCCAGCGCCGAAACCTCCGCGAAAACCTCCTCTACCACCGGCGTCGTCCGCCATTTGCTAAAATAACCAAAAATACTAATTATAACCAATTTAGTTGCAAATTAAAGTCTAGCTATGCGTTTCAATTGTCTCTAAAGCCACGACTACCGCCATGTTCAATGTGTTCATCATCTACATCCACTATTAGCAATCCTATAAACATCTAACATTAAATACGTACAATGTTCAAGAGCATAGCATGTAAACATTACTTTGTGTGTAAAATATATATTTGTAAGATAAAGATGCGTTTGATAAAGGTGGATTTCTTGCTAAAATCAACGGAAGCAGACTGGACTTACGTGATGATTTAAACAGGAAGAAGGCCTGTTCAAGGCCTCGCCGGGTTTTGTCTATTGAAGTTCTCGCGATATTTTCGTTGACACAAAACTTACTCATTACTGCCACCTTTTGGTCAACTTAACAAAAACATGATCAACACCACTTATGAACAAGATAATGAAAACAAACATTTTTGTTTTGAACACTTTATTTACAAAATAAAATATTAAATACATCAGCAAATTCACTCATTTTGAAAAAAAATTATTTTTAATTAAAACACACCTTCAGTGGAGAAATGCAATAGCAGGCTGACATGAATTGCAAGGTTCCTCCTCAGTAATTCCTGTTGCCACTTGGAGTCCCATGAGAACTGCTACTGCTCTCACCTTGCTCATCCCCCTCCACCTCATGCAGATCATCCATCCCCTCCAGGCTCTCACAGATGAGCCCCAGCTGTCTTTTCATATGAGCCATTGTGCTTTGCATCCTCTTCATCTTCCTCTGTAGTGCTGCAGCGATTGCCCTGTGGTTCCTCTGTTTGGCTTCGTACTCTTGTCTCAGCTGCCTGTAGCAGTTGTGGTCAGCCTGGTTGCGGTGGGAGAGTATCGTACCACAGCCCATGCTGCAGGGCTGACTCCAGTGCTCGCAGTGGCGTGCGTGAGTCCCCAGATCTCTGCGGAGAAGCTGCGCCCTGCAGCCTTGGTATGGGCAGGGGATGAGCTCATACAGACAGGTCAAGCTATGGCAATACTGCTCTGAGAGGGAGAACGTCTCTTCACAGCCTCGAATCTCATTTGTACACTGCAAGAACATTAAAATATAACATTAAAAATAGAGAAAATAGAGAAAATAGAACACATCAAGCACAGGTATAGCCATAAATATGGTGAATGTATCACACTTAAGCTATACTTCTGTTATTTGTCAAATTGTTATTTTATTTTTTATTTTGTGTTATTTATTGAGCTTCAAATTGCAATCCTCATATCAGATGTTTATGACTTTCCACATCACTTTATAAAATCAATGAAAAGTATATATTTTGAAGGAAATGTTGGGATTTTTAAGGTTTTCATTGCATCTGTACAAAAATAACAATAACATTACCAATAAAATTAAATATTGTATTAGTTTAAATCCCTAGTTTACACAATTTGTATAATTATGTGAACTGTGACTTAAAATTTTAGATAATGTATGTAACATTGTGAATATAAACATACACACAAAATTACATGTTCGATTAGAAACATTGAATGGGGAACTTGAAGATTGAGATAGACTAGATTCATACCTTGATCTTCATGCGACCGATGGATTTGCTGAGCTTGAACATGACAAAAATCAAACTTGGATTGACGGGTTTTCTGCAGCAAGGGCAGGTCTCCTGTCTGGACAAAATGAAACACAATTTCTTCATTGAAATAATCTACCAGCACCACCCAGCTATACTCTGTGATAAACTCGGTGACACTATAACCTTTTTAGCCACTGTAGGATGCATTTCTTGCAGAAAATGTGGTGGCAAGCAGCTCTCACTGGACATCTGAGGACTCCTTGGCAAATAGTGCAGATCAGATCGTAGTCTGGGGGGTCCACAAACATGTCCACATCATACCCCCCACTTTGTCCTGACACTTCTGGGTCTGCCTGGATAAGGTAAAAAAAAGAACAACTTTATATTTGATTTAGGGCTAAATTAAGTCTAAGTATGTTTTAAAAACGGAAATACGGAAGCTTTAAGTTGTCAAATGTTTTCATCAAAGGCCAACAAAACAGTTGTTCTAGAAACTCATATGTGCTCAATAGCCATTTTCCCCTAAGTTTGTTTAAAACGGGCCAAAAACATATGAAATGGTTTAAAAATATGTACTAAAACTTTAAAAGTTCACAAATATCCAACCAACTCACCATTATGATGTATTTCCCTCACGGTGTTTCCATTGTCGGCACTGTTGTTACTCCATATCGATGTCCCACATGTCACCAACACAACTCACACACCCGTGTTATCAATGCAGCTCACACACGAACATTCCTGACCGGCCGTGAACAGGCACGCGGCAGTGGGCACGCGGCGGTGGGCGTCACCGTCAGGAGTGGAATTGCATAACGGCGATCATCACACAGGAGTCTTTTCCCTGGTTTTCCAGCATCAGAGTCCAGTGACGTGTAGCAAGAAACGACATAATAAAACATGTCTTTTAATTCAAACATTCGTTTAAAAACTAGATTTAACATAAAAAATATATGTGTATGAATGAGTGTTTTTGCAGAATAACTTTTAAATATTGACATTCATATTTATTTATGTATTCAATAGAAAACTGACACGTACAATGTTTAGTTTGTGTAAAAATTAATGTATTGACTATTAATTAATTTTTCAAAATACACTTTATCAGCTTATGACAATTTACAGTTTTTTTAATTTTGTGCATATATAAGTTGGCTTAATCTAAAACAAGCATATATATTTTAATTTGTATTTATTTATTTTAAGATGTTTAAATATGTGACAGTCTTGTTTTCTATAAAAAATGTTGTTGTTTTATTGATATTTCTGCTTATTCATACTAATACGTCTTTCATTTTGTATTTCTAATTATATTTTTTACTTTTGAAAAGTAAAAATACACGAACAAACAAAACAAAAAACCTCACTGGAAACATCTGACCAATCATAGCTTCGTACGCTGTGACGCAAAATGTGCGCGACGCGTCGAGTGAACATGAGGGAGAAGTGTGTTTTTACAGTCAACAAGAGAGATGAGAAATAAATGATTGTATTTTATCAGTACTAAAGTATTAATGCTTTCTAAACTCTAGGAAGCAAAATGGCGAACACAAGCCTTCGGTTTAAAACAAAGTAAGTTTTCTAAAGCTCACTAGCAAGCGTATTAGCTGGTTTGTTGGCTAGCACTAGCGATGCTAAAGTGACGAATGTGGAGGCGAGTTTTAACACATTTTCCTCTTTTTTCAGTTATGCTGTGTCCAGCAAAATCGAACCTTTCTACAAAGGAGGGAAAGTGCAGGTAGGTTAATACTAATAAATATAAACGAATGACAGAGTCCTAAATTTTAGTTAAATGTCTCAACGAACATGTAATTGTTGAATTACCCAAGCTTGCTCTCTAACTTAACTGTGCTTTTTTTTCTCAGATCAGCAAAGATGAACAATACATATTTTGCACATGTGGATCACGTGTCAATGTTTTGGAGATCAGCACAGGCAAGATTGTCCACTGTGTAGAACATGTGAGTTTAAAAGCCCTGCATTTGTTTTATCTGAGCTATAGGTTTAATAATATCCTAAAATAGGGCTGGGATTCACCATCAAAATGCAGAATCGTTTCAATTTTGATTTGCAAGGATGGTTAGATTTACCATTCAACACAGTGTGATTACAGAGGGAATTATTTTTCAAAACGTTTTTCTCAAATTCTGTTTTTAAATCAGTTTTAATAAAAATGACAATTAAATCTTACATTCAAAGCTTTAAAAAAGTTTTTTTTTGCCTCTAACAAAATAGAATCAAGGGATTTGATAAATCAAAAAAATGTTTTCCAAATTTTTTAAAAATATATATTTAAACCCAGCCTTATCCTAAGTGTCAACAATAAAGTCTTTTAAAATTAGTATTTTTTCAACTTTACTCTAATTACGCTTGCAGGATGATCAGGAGGACATCACATCATTTGCATTGAGCTCTGATGATGAGGTAAAGAACGGCAAATAAACTGTATGGTGCCTTTGTGAACTAGCACATGCAAGTTTTTTGTGCATCTTTGTGTGAGGATTTTACTAAACATTTGCTCTATTTCAAATGACAGTTTCTGGTAACAGCGAGTAGAGCTTTGTTGCTAAAGCAATGGGATTGGAGGCATGCAAGCTGCACTCGCTCCTGGAGGGCCATCCACACTGTTCCTGTGGCTAGTATGACCTTTGACTCCACCTCTACTCTCCTGGCAACAGGTCAGCTTTCACTTTGCTGTCACATCATTTCCGGTTTGATGAATTTTCACAATTCCATTTATTCTTTTGTTGTTGATTTGTCTTGCAGGTGGTTGTGATGGTACTATAAAGCTATGGGATGTTGTGAAGCAGTACTGCACTCACAATCTCAAAGGATCATCTGGTGTTGTTCAGTAAGGAGACTTAGCTTTGAGTTTGTTTGTGTAGATCTCCCAAAACCTAACCAGTTTTTATTGTTGTTGTTTTTGCGCAGCCTGGTTCAGTTTCACCCAGACATCAGCCGCCTGCAGCTCTTCTCCTCCTCCCTGGACTGCGGCATTCGGATGTGGGACCTGCGCTCCAGTCAGTGTGTGTGTGTGCTGCAGAGCCACTACAGCTCCGTCACTTCCCTCAGCTTCAGCGCTGATGGGGGCACCATGGTCAGGTACAGCTCGTAGTGAATACACTTCAAATTTAGAGCGTTTTGGATTATGCTTTTTTATTTTTATAAAAAGCTTTAGTTTCAAACTTTTTGACTACAACTGTATCTTGATCTGCTATTGTAGTTCTGGAAGAGACAAGATCTGCACAGTGTGGGACCTTAAAACTCGCCAAGCGAAGAGAACCGTCCCTGTTTACGAGGTAGGATTTGAAAACAAATTTGCAACAAAATCATTTCCCAATTAAATAATTTAAAAACACAAATTTTTATTTGTACAGGCTGTTGAGGGAGTGGTACTTCTTCCCAAAGATTCAGACTTATCACAGCTGGGAGTGAAAAGCAAAGACTTGCACTTCATCACCGCTGGAAGCAAAGGTTTAACACTTAAGATTCTTCTACATATAGAATTGTTAAATATCTGGTTACAAACCTTTATTTTACCTGTAGGTATTCTCAGAGTGTGGGATGCAAGCACTGGTCGTTGTGTCTACACCCAGAAGGCCCCCTCCACCCTCAGCTCAGCCACAGAGGAAGCTGAAGAACAGGACGACAGCCCTTTCAGTCTGACACACCTGTTCTACCTGCCCACCTCCCACAGAGTGGCCACCGTCACTGCAGAACACAACATCCTTCTCTACCAGCTGCCAGGACTCACCACACAGCAGCAAGTAGGTGTTTATGAGGGAAACCTTTGCTTCAGGCAAACTGCAGAATTTCCTCCATTTGTTTCAACAGTTTTTGCTGGTTCCCCAGGGTTAAAAATAAAGCAAAAATGATTTATAACTTGTTGATTTGAATGCAAAAATGTTTTATTTTCTCCTCTTGCAATAATAGTAGGTTTATCCTAAATTTGCTCCTTCTCTCCTGCAGTTTGTGGGCTACAGTGATGAAGTGCTGGATGTGAAGTTCCTGGGTAAAAACGACAGTCACATTGTGGTAGCCACAAACAGCAGCCAGCTGAAGGTGTTCGAGCTGCTCACCAACAGCTGTCAGATCCTCTTCGGTCATACAGGTCAGTCACCAGCAGAGGGCGCCACGTTCCCATCATGCTTTTTGTCTTTATATTGTAAACTTAAAAAAACAGTCTGTGAGCAAAGAAGTTCAGTAATCACTTTATGCCCCAAAGTTTTCTTGATTATTGGAAACTTAAATACAATTATGGATACATGTTGATGTTTTAATGCTGCCAGTTAAATAACTTTATTACACCTTGAATTGTAAAATAAAAGTTTGTGACTTGCTGAGCAGGTTGGATTACCTCCTTTTTGTTTTTCACAGATACTGTCCTCACCTTGGATGTTTTTAAAAAAGGCTTTGTCTTTGCAAGCTGTGGAAAGGTGAACTTTTTTTGGTTTTTCAAAAAAAAACTGCCCCCAAAAAAATGTAAATAATAAAGTGTTTTTAAGCGGGTATTCGTGTGTTCATCTTCAGGACAGGTCAGTGCGCGTGTGGCAGATGGACAGCGACAGCGGTCAGGTGAGCTGTGTGGCTCAGGGCACCAGCCACACCAATGCTGTGGGATCCATCAGCTGCTCCAGGTAGTGCGCCAAATTCCAGTCGACTGACATTTAGCTTTGCTTTCACCCGGTTAATGTTTGGACTGGGAGAACTTTGCACTAACTGGAGGACGTCCGAGTTTCTGTGAGCGTTTTTCACCCCTCTGTCTTTGTCTCCACAGGATGAAAGCCTCTTTTGTTGTGACTGGCAGCCAGGACTGCACTGTGAAAGTGTGGGACCTGCCCCCAGATCTGTCTTCTGGAGACGTCTGTCAGCTGACACCCCGCACCACAGAGAAGGCTCACGATAAGGTAGAAAACCAAACGGTTCACTGGGAATGAAGAGACGGCAATGATGGGTGGATGACAGACAGACAGACAGACAGAGGTGAATGTGGAAGCAGGTGTCCTCTCAGTCTGACCAATGGTGATCATCACATTAAATAAATGCATCACAGATTTTTGTAGCTGCTAATTTTTGAAACTTTATAGTAAAATTGGTGCATGAGAAGTCTAGATTGATATCACTCTGACTGATCTTTTTTGCAAGTCTAAGGGTTTCTTTTGAGAGAATTCCAGAAAGCGTCCGCCTCTTGAGAGGTTGCACGGGGAAGGCATAAACATTTTTTACGTTCGGTTGTTTCCTGCTGCACTCAGACTGACATTCTTGTGGAAATTCCTAATCTAATAAGTTAGTGATGAGTCCAATATAATACAGACAGTTTGAATGAAAATAAATCTGTATCCACGCTATAATTTCATCTTTTTAAACCATTCTTAGTCTCCTATTTATGTAAGCTGCGATTTCTCACACATTTCTCCCCTGCAGGACATAAACAGTGTTGCGGTTTCACCTAACGACAAACTCCTCGCCTCGGGCTCTCAAGATCGTACCGCCAAGCTGTGGTCTTTGACGGGAGAGGGGAATGTTTCCCTGCTGGGGGTGTTTCGCGGCCACCGCCGTGGCGTTTGGAGCGTCATCTTCTCTCCCGTCGACCAGGTTCTGGCCTCCTCTTCTGCAGACGGAACTACCAAGATGTGGAGCCTGCAGGACTTCAGCTGTCTCAAGGTGGGTCACAGCGTGCACGGTGACAACAATCAACTGTGTTGTTTCATGCAACTAAACATGAGATGAAAAAGTCATTTGTTGATGCTTGTTTTTTTTTTATTTTTGGGGAAAATGAAGACGTTTGAAGGTCATGATGCATCGGTACTTAAGTGCATCTTTGTGAGCCGTGGCACTCAGCTGCTCACCAGGTAAATGCAAAGACATTAAGCTCATAGATATATAAAAATACCCTGTATTCATTTAAGCACATTTACCGAAAAAAGTGTTTTTCCTTAGAAAATAGCCTACATTAATAATATGTTTCGTCTGTTTTGGTGCATTTTACAGACAGACATTGCAGTTAAAACACAGTTTTTAAGCTAAGTTGTGTTTGTTTTTTTGCTATCAATGCTTTAGTGGCTCAGATGGTTTGGTAAAGTTGTGGACCATAAAGACCAACGAGTGCGTGAAGACTCTGGACGCTCACCAGGACAAAGTGTGGGGTCTCCACGCCAGCCGCAAGGACGACAAGATGGTGACCGCCTCTGCAGACTCCAACATCACAGTGTGGGCTGTAAGTGGGATTGTTGATATTAGTCACTTTTCATATTCAGATAGAATTTTATGATTTTACAAAAGTTTAAAACTTTTTTTCTTGTTTGTTGTGCCTGAAAGCACACAAAGCATAAATAATGAGCTTTGTGCCAACAGGACGTGACAGAAGCAGAGCTTGCAGAGGAGCAGGCCAAGCAGGAAGATCAAATCCTGAAGTGAGTTCAGCACGTCCTCTTTTGTTTTTCGTTTTGAAACTTTAATCTTGTGTCATAGTTTAGGCCAATTTTCCATTGTCTGGATCTGCGGCGTCAGGATGAAAACCCAGTTAGTGGAATGTTACGAGTGTTGTTGCTGCATTTTCTTTTATGATCACAGCTACTGTCAAAATGTTAAATATTTTCAGTGTGTTCTTGCAATTGTGCAAGTCAGGGATTCTGACAATTCTCACAAGTCATTATAGCAACATCAACCTCAAATGACTTGGTATGTTTTTTATCTTGGGTTTACTTTTAGCCACAGGAAGCTGATACTTTTAAAATAGTAACATTGGGTTGTTTGAGTTCACTAAATACCAAGATTAGCTTGATGCATTCAGAAAAAGCTGAAAATACAAGTTAAACGTTAGTTAGATGAGCAACTTTAATGTTCGTCCCACCTTTAAATCTATCAATTTTGCATTTTTTTGCCAATTTTTTTCCAAAAATGTTGTTTTCTAGGACATAGTTTCTGCATCATAAATTTGCCTCTAAGTTATTGGCGTGGTGTAAGCCTGCCCCCACTTCCCATCACCCATCTGTTAACATGTTCTCCTGCTAGCTTACAGCCCCTCACATCCTCAACCTAAAATTACTGCTGCAATAAAAATGGTGAGCAATATAGAGCGGAGCAGGGAGCTTGTGGACGCCCAGTGAATTTTCAACACAAATATCATCTTTTTTAAACTGCATTTTTTTCATGTGCTCCTGATTTACAGCTATTTGAATAAAAATACTCAGAAATGCAATTTTAAGCCTAATTCTATATGTCCTCCATCTTGACAAAAATGCCATAAAACACCACAAACAGAATTTTCAGTCACTTAGGTTTAACTTTAGCCCCCAAGTTGCTGGACTACCTTGAAAATAGTAATATTGAGGTGTTTGAATTAATTAAATGTAATAAGTTTAGCTTCAAAAATCCTGATAATTAGATTAGATTAGAAATTATTTATTTTAAGCAATCAAAGCAAGAATAATGCGTAAACAATTATTAGAGATTTACATCCGTACAAAGTCATGTCAAACACAGAATAATTAAGCATAAAATTATAGATAGCTTGAAAGGGAATGGGGGGGAGCAAACTGATAAAATCCCACCCCAGCTCTTATCATTATCCGGTTCATAACTTCTAATCTGATATTTATACCTTACCAACACAGATTCAGGTCATTAAGAATCTTTATGTATCAACAAATCCCATGATTATGTAAGTACACGTAACGCTATTTCAGAATTCTTCATAGCAAATGCAGATCAAGTATTAAAAATCAAAAATATGAGCAGATTATTTTTCGTTAGAAAAAACATAAATAATAATCTAATATTAGTTGTTAGTTCAATGAGCAACTTGAGTAGAGAAAGTGTCAGCTGTGCTTACGTGTCGGTTTTTATGCCACTGTGTGAACATTCACAATTTATTCTATAAACGTTGTGCTTGTGTGTAAAGGCAGCAGGAGTTGTCCAACCTTCTCCATGAGAAGAAGTACCTCAAGGCTCTGGGTCTGGCCATTTCTCTGGATCAGCCTCACACGACGCTCACTGTAATCAAAGGTAGAGTTTCCCTTCAGTCTCAACCAAAGTATTTCTGCATTTCTTTGTGACGTCTGCCTCTCCTTCACAGTTTTCCTCCTGGCCTTCTGCCAGTCTCATTCCGCACGAACACTCACTGACTCATTCAAGCATTGAGGTGTAAATGACATGACTCTTATTCTCCCTCACTCAGGAGTGTAAAGTCGCACACAAAATAAAAAGTACTGTTGGAACAATAGTTGTTGACATGTCATTCTGACTGAGGCTTTTGTCAAAGTGTGGTTAGAAAAACCAGATTTTATTTATCTACAAACGTGATTTATTTGTGGAAAGATGTCAAAACTGCAGAGAAATCCCTTTTATTTGGAAATTTAAGAATCGTTTCAAATCTGTTACTTTTGCTTCTAGCTATTCGTAGCGGAGAAGATCGCTGCGAGCTGCTGGAGAACACCTTACTGAAGCTGCGTGTCGATCAGAAAGGTAACTTCATAAGAGCTCTCCAAATGTATAAAATATTTATATCCCTAAGAAAAAAATGTTAAAGGTAAAAAAAAAGAGAGATAATGAATTGTGAGGCTTCTCTCGTCTGACGTTCGGCTTTTCTCCCTCAGAGTCGCTCCTGCGCTTCTGTGTGGTGTGGAACACCAACGCCAGGAACTGTCAGGACGCTCAGGCTGTCCTCCAGGTGCTCCTCACACACCTGCCGCCCGAGGAGCTGCTGCAGTACCAGGGAGCCCGGACCCACCTGGAGGGTCTCATCCCATACACAGGTAAGCGAGGAGGGCGGGGCTTCCTGTCCCGGGGTGCAGAAAGAGTGTCCCACACACATCTGTTTCCTAGAAACTTCCCTGCCAAACCAACATAATTCTTGCAGTTTTGCCATGGGGAAGATGGCAGGGAAATTCTTAAGTGACACTTTTTTTGGTCAAATTTCCTTTTGCAATTAGCACAGGGACTCTTCCACAACTCAAGCATAAATTAAACAAAACTCAAGTGAAGTTATGAACACTCCAAATCATCACATATTTCCTTTCATCTATAAGTGATAGATAAATGAACTCATTTGATGGTATTTTTGTTTTTGTCCTGCAGAGAGACACATGCAGAGAATCGGCCGCCTGCTGCAGGCGTCCATGTTCCTCAACTACATGTGGCAGAAAATGAGGGTGGCTGGAGCGCCGACCAGGTGGGAGATCGTCTGTGTAGCTCTGAGATTGACAACCAACTTTTATAGTCAGTCAGAACTGACGTGCAGTTTGTGCTTCTTCAGTTTGTGTCTGAAACTGACTTTGACATAAAAATCCTTCAGTTTCTGTGCTCAGTGCTGCATCGTTTGCAACACTTGTCTCAATAAAGTTTTATAGCTGTTTAATTTTTCAATTCCAGCATGAGCAACGATGAAGAAATGGACACGACTCCTCTTGCACAAACTGTCTTCTTCATTGACAAAGACAAAACGTCGGGCGGCGCTCCCGATGAACAAAACCAAGAGGAGGACAGCGACGGCGAGGCTGACGAGGAGCCAAACAGCCACATGGAGCAGGATGAAGACGACGGGGAGGAAGTCAGCTCTGCCAGGAAAGCATCGACCAACACGCAGGAAGTAAAAAAGGAAGAGAAGAAGAAAAGAAATGGTGTTCAGCTTTCTGAAAGCGAGGACAGCTCTGAGGAGGAAATCCTGGAGGATGACCAGACAACTTCAGGAACTGTAGAAGTGATGAAAAAGCTCAGGGTTTTTCCCAGCACACTGCCCCAGATCGTCAGCTGATGGATCGTAGCAGAAATAAAAGGAAACCATTTCTTTTTTTACCCTGATATAGCAGATTAAAGCTCTTTTCCGTAAAAATCCTTGTGGTTTCCTCATTGTCCCATTGTGTGTGATTTAATCTCACACGTATAAACAGAAATAGACTTCCTTTTTAAAAGTAATCTCTTATGAAATCGATAAAAGGACCTGAGGGGACAGACTGGAAGAAGAAACAGTTGCCGAACATGTGGCCATGTGCCAGGATTTAATTCTTCCTGTAACATCCTAAACTGTTTCTTCACACAAAAATGTTGTGCGTGCACATATCTTATGTTCTTCGTGCAAATGTTTATAAAAAAAATCAGATTATTAGGATTTTCAAGTGGGATTATTACAACCAAAGATTAAAAATATGAAAAAGCCAAGATATAGAATCTTGTATAAGATATATAAAACCATTTTTAGAAATTGAGTTACAAAATTACATGCTATTTTGTCTTAACCTTATTTTTTTCTTCTTTTACTTCTCCTTGAGGTGAAACTACTTTTTATGTAACAGAAACGAGTAATTGCCAATAAAGGAACCTGCTTGAACTCATGTTCCGGTCAACTGCTGAGGGTGAATTTTTACCATTGAATCCGACCTGCATGTTTCCGTGTGTCAAACGGGTTTTTTGAGTTTCAGTTTGAAGTTTATTGATTTAAATTCATGTTATCTGTTACAAATTTGGTGTCTTGGAGTTCAAGATGGGTTGGGTTCAGCTGGTAAGGATTTTTTTTTTTTTTTTGAAGATTGAATCTTCTGTTTTCGGAAGGAGATGCCAGTTTCAGTCTTCAAAATTTGTTTCTGAAATATTTGATTTTTTTTATGTAACATATAATTAACTCAAGTTTAGGAAAATATCACAAGGTCAAACTGATCATCAGGAATGTTGGCTAATTTTAATTTTAAATGCAAATAATTGTCTCATAAGCAACAAGAAGATGGAAAAGTAAAATATACAGCGGCTGACATGGCACGATTAGATTTAAAAGTAGCATCTTTAAAATAGATTGTTCCACATTTCCAAATAGTTTAATGTTATATAATCCTTTAATTTACAATCATTTATATATTTTGAAATAAAAAAATATATTTAAATCTTTAGTATTGAATCAATATGATCTCCAAAGGTGCTACAATTAAACATGTTAATGTCCTCAATTTCGTACGTCGTTAATTTAATTCAGATTTTTATAAATCAGTACACTTCTAAAAGAAAATTCAAGAAACATTGGCTTTGATTCATTTTTGGAGAAATTATTGTTGCAATAATTGGTCGACTTTAGGAACAATAGTAGATATTGAATCCACGCAGATATGGGAATAAAACTGACTGGGCTCCTCTTTTAAAGAAACTATTCTAGTCATCATTGTAAATGAGGAATTGTTCTCAACTGATCATCCTGTCAAAATAAAGGTTAAATAAATAAAAGTAGATCTTTTTTTTCTTGTAGTTCTATTAGTTTTTCATGTCTATGTTGTTAGTTTTTTCTAAGTTAACTCTGTTTACCATCATACTTTTTTTTGCAAAATTGTATTCATTATTATAACTTTGTGTTTGTTTGTACATAAACTGATATATAAATGTGTGTACGTACTGTATATATGACCAAAGACTCAGAAGCAGCTTACTTTTCATTATTTAATGTCACATAAAATATACTTCTTATTTATACTTTATACAAAAATCCCAGCTGGTGCAAACTTGTGCTTTTTGACTTGCTCAGTTTCAAAATCCATATTTTTCTGACAGCTTTGTGCAGCGTTTATGTCATTAAATCCATGAATGTTAGATCTCAAAAAAACAAAAACAAAACATTAACATTCACTGTAGCTAAACAAAGTAAAAATAAACCAAATGGTACAATTATGGAATATGTATTTGTACTATAGGAGTTATACTTCACACTGAATTTGCTTGACAATAACACATGTTTACACATATTTCTGCAAAAGCATCAATAAGACAGAGTGTTTCCACTATGGAAAATGAACTAATTATGCAGCATTTTTCAATTATGTCTGTGCTCATTTTAAACTAACAAAAGGTTTTAATAAAATAAAATAAAAATATTGACATTTAAATATTATTGTCTTTACATGAAATTTAGCTGTATCCTTTAATATTTTTCTACAAAACAAAAACAAAAGTAAGTCTCTTATGTTATGAGCATAAGAAAGGATCTCAGCGGCTGACGATCTCGCTCGGTACAGGTGAGACGTTGCCTCTGTCGGCGTTCTTGCGGGTGACCGTGGTGCAGCGGCTGAGGATCTCCCTGGCTTGTGGTCTGGGTGGCACTTTGGGCGACGTGGGGACCTTGTAGAGGCTGGGGTCAGAGACACTTGGGGTCAACCGCACTTCTGTGTTGCTCGTTGGACTGAGGTAGGTATTCATCAGGGGTGGAGGGGTGCGGCTGAGGTACGGCGCCCTGTCATCGGCGCCGGGGGTCAAACTCACTGAAGAGGAGGAGCTGCCATCGCTGAAGCTGTCCCAATCTAGAGTTTCCTCTGAGTTTGCTGAGATGCTGAACCTCTTTTGACCCTCCGTCTCCACCATGATGATGGGAGGGGAGTGTATTGTTGGTGTGGTAGTGGGGGAGTGATTGGCGGGCCGGACCGCTTGGTCTTCTGAGGGCTGGGATTCCTGCAGCACAGACATGGAATGGGACCTCTGCATGTTCCCTTCTTCAATTCTATTAGGGGCAGGGGTCCTGGTGAGTGGCAGTTGCAGCAGGTTTCCATGGGAACGGCTGTGATGGGACTGCTGCTGCAGGTCTAGGGCTGGGGTGAAGACTGAAGCAGACCTTTGTCTGTCGTGTTGCAGGGGGGCCATGTGAACTTTAGGGTGGTTATACGGCTGCAGGTACATGGCAGGGATGTAACCCACCTTTCCTTTGTTGCTGTCAAAGGACAAAAACGAGAAAAAAGTGAGTTTCAACTTAAAACTAGTTACAGTACTAATACTAGAATTTTTTTTTTCAGATGACATTTTACTGCTAAAACCAAAAATCTTAATTAATCGATTTAATTTTAACCTGAATGTCAATA
>NC_050519.1:12838085-12869478 GCF_002922805.2 Oryzias melastigma
AAAAGCAAGTTGGGGTTTCTAAATGTTGCAGTCTTGCCTTGCAATTACAGTATTTAAATGTTATAAAGTACAAATCCCCTTTTTTCATGGCTGTAATTGATTCTCCTCAAATGCTTAGAGTAAAATGTGGGTCTGCAACCTGTCACACTGCAGCTACATGCAGCTTTAATGAAAAATGCAAATAATAGTTTATTTAAATTTGCATTTGTTGAGTTTTATCATTTGTGTAATTAACACTTAAGATAACTGAGCAAAAATGATGGTAAAATGTTTCATATATAGTCAGTTATTTATTTTTTCTAAGCTTCTACTGCACAAAAGCAATTCAAAGACAAAATTCTTAAAGTATGTAATTGCATTCATTTGTATATGATGGCGCTTTCTTGCATTTTTAGTTTAAGAATTGTATTTTATTTTGAAAGGAACTTGTGTGTTCTGCAGTCAAAACTTTAAAAAGTTCAAAATGTTTTACAGTACATAAAAAAGAAATTTAATTGTAGCAATTATTTAAGCTACATTTTGTAAATAAATGGCCACAAAAACATCCATCCATCCATCTTCTTGACCGCTTTGTCCCTTTCGGGGTCGTGGGGGTGCCGGAGCCTATCCCGGCTACTGAAGGGCGAAGGCGGGGTACACCCTGGACAGGGCGCCAGTCTGTCACAGGGCCTCAATCACACACACAGTCACTCTCACATTCACACCTAGGGGCAATTTAGAGTCACCAATTAACCTATGAAGCATGCTTTTGGACGGTGGGAGGAAGCCGGAGTCCCCGGTGAAAACCCACGCATGCACGGGGAGAACATGCAAACTCCACACAGAAAGGTCCCAGCCGGGAGTCGAACCGGGGCCTTCTCGCTGTGAGGCGAGAGCGCTAACCACTGCGCCACCGTGCAGCCCCCCACAAAAACATAAATAATGAAATAACGTGCGTTTTTCTTAGGAATTTGCGGCTCTCGCTAGTTAAAAAACTGACCTACATACTTTTGTTGTTAAAAGTTTCAGACCCCGTTTTGAATATTTACAATTGAACTGGAATTAAACATTAGTTTACCAGAAAAATCACATATGATCGTAGGCTTGTGGGTCATGCTGATTGAAAATGCAAATCCATGAGTAGAATCACAATCTACCCATAGTTTGTCCATTTATTTTACCCTTTAGCCTATCTGATTTTGTAACTAAATAAAGCTGGCTGCTTCCTTGTAGTTGTCTTCAGGACAGGATGTGTGTTTGTTTTGTTTTTTTTTTATGTCTCGCTCAGGGAAATACATGCTGTCACTTTGGAATTTAAGCCTGTTCTACAAGAGTTTTAAGTCTTCAACCAGCACAATGGTTTAGTCTAAACGTTGTCATACCTGACAAGCCACCAGCCATTGTCAGATTTCTGGAGAACTTCTACAACTGCCCCGGCGATTATGGAGATCTCATCATCACAGGTGGAACTGTAGCTCTTGTTTGCAGTGTAAAGCTTTCCTGAGGTGGCAAAAAAAAGATTTAAGGCTTCAGTTGATGAAACACTTCACAGAATGACTCCTGGATAATTTTGTGTGGATACCTCTTTCTGAAAAGTCTTCATCCTCATCATCATCATCTAACTTCTCCAGATAAGGTGCTGGGAACCACGCCATCCTCTTCTCTTCATTCTCGACAAGCCACCACCCTGAACCGACAGGGCAAACGTGTTAGAACCACGCGAGGGTGCATGTGAGAGCCTCACGCTCATGTCGGCTTACCTGTCCTGTCTTTGATGAGAACATCCAGCTTGTCATCCACGGCCACTTTGAAAGGTTTGTTGCGGGTGTCTTTGGTTTCGTAGGGCGCCACGCATCGGAAGGTCTCCGTCACAAACGGCTGTGTCACGTTTCCATCCGGACAATCCTCGGAGCAGGTCTCTGCATCCGTCTGCATGACCATGATGCTGAGGGTCCAAGCACACCAGAAATTTCAGCATCTTTTATTCATATTAAATTAGAAATTCTTTTTAAATTTGGTGGGATTTTTTTTTTTTTTTGCATAAAAGTAAAAGCCCAATCATACAAGTCAGCGCATTTATAACTTCATAAGAAAATCTACATTAAGTGCAGTTTCTTGAACAAAAAGTGTGAAAACTGTTCTCTCAAAATCACCTGTTTTTGGTGAACTCTTTGTCCAGATCTTGGTCTTTGGGTTGGAAGAACTTGATGAGGGATGAACTTTGACTGATTCGTGCTTCACAATTCAGGAGCTCGTTGCAATATTTCTCCAGAGACTTGAGGAAGGCCATAGACTTGGTAGTTTTTTTCCCCACACGCGCATTGCCTAAAAGCCACAATTTATTTAATCTCAAAACTTTCCTGCTGGGAATGTGGAATTTAAATAAAGAGGAAAACTCACCTTTGAAGTGGAATCGAGGAAGAGTTCGCTCTGATTTTTTCATCTTCCGGGCAGTTGTGCACTCTTTTTTCACTTGTTTCTGTGGTTAAAAAGAAACAAATCAATAAATGTATTAAAATATCTGTTTATCTGCATTGGTTAAAGGGTGTTATATCTCATACTCACATGCATTTTCCTGAAATTGTCCAAACTTCTGTAAATGACAATGTCATTCTGGTCTGACCAAAGCACAGAGGTTATAAACATCTGGAAGAGAAACATTCAGCACAAACTTTAAAAAAAAAATCCAATCCTTTTGAAATAAACAGACTGAAGTAAATATATTTACTTTGCTTTTCTCTTTATGCAACACTCCAATCAAGCGCACGCTGACGGGGAAACGCTCCGGCTCCATGGTGGCGGTCTTGAACAGTCCTGCTGGTTTCTGCTGTAAAGTCCTCCAAGCCTCGTCCTGCTCTGATGAACGCGGCGAGATCTCAACCGATTTGTTTCTTTCTCTAAAGGGGCGGAGCTATTGACACTTACAGGTGGAAAGTCAGATATTACCAAAAGGAGGAGGGGGAAATCCTGTGTTCTCCTGAGTTGCTTACGTCCACAGAAAGGAAAAAAAAAACCTTTAGAGGAAGAAAGAACCTTAAAATAGTTATTCAGCAACTAGATTACCTAAGAGGACATTTCTTTGTGCAAATTACACTCAAAATCAATAAACAACCTTTTTTGGGGGGAATTTCTTCCAAAACAATTTTTGAGACAAATGCATCTGCTTGAAACCACTTAACTTTGACTTTCTTGGTTTATCATTATGACATATTTGAGCTATATTTTCAAGTGGCTTTCAATGTGTTGAAGTCAATCGAGAAGCTGTTCTTGTTGTCAAAAGCAAAACTGCAAATCTTTACAGTTAGTCTGCAAATGGCCACTCATGGAAGTTGGTGGTAGAAAATAGAAAAAGGCAGCACCTTTTTTTCTCTAAATGATCTTAAACTCTTCCCTCTTTAAAATCTTTGTTTTCTTAATCTGAGTTGAAGAGATACATTTTGCAGAAACTTCAATGAAAATTCACATTCTTTAAGGAACTACACAAAAAGATGTGGTTTTAAACTGGTCTAAAGAAAAATAAGTTTCATATTTAACATTTCAATGCATAAAAAGGTTTTGCAGCTTTAACCTTGATTGGTTAAAGTAAAGTCACCTGCAAGCATTGACTGTATATAAGTCTATGCCTGCAAGTCACAGTGAGGCTTTTCAGGACTCTACTGACACCTAGTGGTGATTGCTGTAACATATTTCTTCAGCTGCTGATCACATCATGGACTCATACATGAATGTTAAAATTTAGATATTTTAGTACTGGTTCAAATAATTGACTACGCAAAATAAAAGATTTAATATATAATCAAACAACATGAGATGGAGTGTGGAGCTTTTGGAGGAAAATTAATGGTTTACATTAGTGAGAATGATTGACAGAGAAGCGGAAAGAACGAGACGCTCAGCGGTTTTTATGATTCCAAAAATCAGATCTTACTCAATGACTCCAGAATCACTAGAAGGGGAAATTCAAACTCAAGAACAAATCCTAAGAAACCCTTTTTCAAAGTTAAAGTTTAATAAAAGTAAATTAAAATAACACTAAAAATGATTTTCAGGGCTCTGCAGAGACCTGCCGAGGTGTACCTTGCCTTCACACAAAAATAACTGGATAGGCTCCAGCAACCCATGAGCCCCAAATGGGATTTAGCGAGTTTAGGAGATTTTAGAACTTCTTTTGCTTAGAAAATTTAAAATTTGACCCATTTTGCTTCTGTTTAAACATCCTTATTAGTCAAAATCTCTGACATTTTCTAGAAAAATTTTAAGTCAACGAAACAACTAAAATTTGGCTGAAATGGAACAATGAGGAAAAAAAAGCACAACTGCAAATATTTATCAAAAATGTTTAAATAAATAACAAAATTGACTGATTTTGGGAAATCCAAAGTTAAACTTTAAGGAAAAGTACAAGAAAAAATAACTATATAGGAAAGAAAAGACCAGGAAATTCATCAAAATGTGAGAAATTACTGATTGCATGTAGAGATATACCATTAAACATTTAAATTTGGTTATTTTTCAAAAAAAAAAAAAAAGTTAACCGAACCATTTTTATTACGTTTAGCATTTATTAAATAAAAGAACCATGACTCTCAGCGTATAAAATAGTTTTTTATTTCTCCTTCCACATTTCATCATTGCAGAATTATAATACACTTTAAATTAAAACGACTCAAATACATAAATCATACTCTTCAACATTTTCTCCTTTCATTGCACATTTTCCTGTTTTTTTTGTCACACGATTGATAAAAGAAAAATATTTGGGAGTTTCATAAACACAATCCCCTTCTTTTCTTTGGCTTAAAAACTTAAAGTGCCGTCATACTTGACATGAACTGATGACGTGCAGCTTGTCGGAAGTCTGTGAGTGAAACCAAAACTGAACTCGTTTTACATCAGCAACCATTCAGGACAACTTTTGAGTGTTCTGGCAAAGCTGATGAAACCACCAAATCCCTCTCGAACATAGAAATAGCTAAAGAATCGTCAAAGCAAATCAAACCCCAGGCTGTGTTTAAAAAAACTGAAGGGTCTACAAACATTAAAAAGTGTAAGGCAACTGGTTCTCCATGATTACATCAAATAAGATTTTCTCCCAAAATTGTACATCATCACTCAACTAAATTATTTTGTATGAATTTTGTTATCTTTAGGGCAAAAAAAATATATATATATTGTTCACAGCTCCAAATGTAAACCTGGAACACTTTAAATCACAATACTCTTTTAAATCAAGTTTTTTTTTCTTTACTTGATTTGTTAAGCTTAACAGCTGTGCACGTTTTAACATAACCGTATAGATCTCACATCCAACAATCCATCTATCGTATCTTACAAAAGTAGGATTTCTGTTCAGGATTTTTTGCCCTCTATGGAGCCGTAAAACATGTTTAACTGAAGTGTTTTTTTTTGACAAAAATCCATCTTTTTTTAACTAAAAACTTTTGTCTCTCGGTCGAAGCATGCACCTGGAAAAATGAATAATAAAACTACTTAAGAAAAGAGGCCATGACAGCAAAATGTTTGAACACAGGCTGACAAAAAGTACTAATTAAAATCCAAGCAGCTTTGCAGCAATCCCTCGACTTTTTTTTTCTTCCTTTTTTTAATCTGCGTCTTTTCACCTGTGCGTTCGTTCTTGCCGTCCAGCTCAAGAGTTTATGAGAACTTGATCACCTCTAGTGTTTCCACATTCAAAGAGCTCTCCGTGCTTTCTGTCCCGGTGAAGCTCAGGGAACTGTCCTTTCCGGGCTTCGGCTTTACGTCACCGGAATTCATAAATAGACATACTGCGCTCTCGGATGTGGTTTAAGCTCAGAGATTGGTACCTGCAGGAGTAAGGGAAGATGTTCACAAATACACCAAAAAAAAAACAAAATCAAGGACTTTTTCTTCCACTGGCACAATATTTACCACTCTGAGCTTCTGTGGTAATAATAGCCCTCAATGGTGGCTGTGGACTTCTGAAAGCAAATGTAGTAGAAGCCCGCAAAAGAAGCACCGCTGATGTCTTTGATAGTGTGGTCAGGAACTAGAAACTGCTCCTGAAAGAGCAACACGAGCAGATGTTAAAAGTGTGATCCTGACACCGAGATTTAAAATAAATCAGCAATGGTGACAACATGTACCAACCTTCCATCTCATGAAGATATAATCGCCTTTTTCCAACGCTGTGTAGTCAAAGTCATCGGAGTTGAAGTTTTTTGCATATTTGTAAAAAGCCTGGAACTTTCCCTGTAAGAGAAGAGGAACATGTACTTGTAATTGGCTTCAATATTTTATTTATTAAAAAAAATAACTCAAAAAGTTTTAGCTAAGAGGTTTGTTTACAAAGGATTTCAAATTAGATTTTTTAAAAGCTGAAAGAGGTCCCTAAATAAAAAAGAGACTCTCTTAAAAAGTTCATTTTTTGGACAGAAAACAATGAAAGAATACCATAATTTGTCATTTATTTTAGCTCTCTTACTTTTGGGGATACAAATTTAGATTTAACAGTATTTCTAAGCCTCTAATATACATATGTATCTTATCATTACAAACTGGGAGATTCCCAAACCAAATGAAAATGGCAAAGGTGATTCGTATCTATAAGAGTGGAGACAAACACCTGTTTAAAAACTATAGACTTATTTCTCTCCTTCCACAATTCTCAAAAATTCTACAAAGGATATTCAATGACAAATTAGCTAAATTTATTGATAAATATAACATAATAAATAAAAGCCAATATGGTTTCAGAGAAAACAGATCAACCTCAATGGCTATCATTGATGCTGTAGAGGAAATCACAAACTCTCTGGATAAAAAGAAACATGCAGCTGGAATCTTCATTGACTTAAAAAAAGCATTTGACTCTCTCAATCATGACATCCTACTCGACAAACTGGAGGTGTACGGAATCAGAGGAGTAGCGCTAAGTTGGGTCAAAAGCTATTTAACAGGAAGCAAACAATTTGTCAAGATGAATGAATTTACATCAGAGGCCAAAGGGATAAGTTGTGGTGTCCCACAAGGATCAATTCTGGGCCCGCTGCTGTTCAATATCTACATCAACGATATATTCAATGTTTCAAAACTTTTAAAACTCATTTTATTTGCTGATGACACAAACATTTTCTATTTTACAGACAATCAAAGGGAACTTATCAATGTGTTGAACACAGAATTAATCAAAATAAAATCGTGGATGGATTACAACAAACTATCTTTGAATCTAGACAAATATAAAGTGAAATTTTTTGGTAATTATAAAGCCAACACAGATCTCTCAATTAGAGTTAACAATGACTTAATTGAAAGTGTAACAGAAATTAAATTCTTAGGGATTGTTATTGATAAACTGAGTTAGAAGCCACACATCAGACACATACAAACTAAAATTTCAAAAAAGTATTTCAATTATAAATAAATCAAAATATATATTAGAATACAACTGTAGATATTTATTGTACTGCTCCTTAATATTACCATATTTCACCCACTGTATAGAAGTTTGGGGTGATAAATATAAGAGTTCACTACATCCTCTCTTTAAGCTTCAGAAACGAGCCATCAGAATCATACATAAAGCCGGTTATCTTGATCACACTAACAACTTATTTTATCAATCCAGAATTTTAAAACTGTATGACCTTGTTGATTTTTACACTGCACAGTTACTAACAGAGCTAATGGGAAAACATTACCGTACAATATCCAGAAACAGTTCTTAGAAAATGAAGGAGGAACAAACTGAGAGGATGCAGGAACTTCAAGGTCAGATTGATAAGAACCACAAAGAAAAGTTTCGGTGTTTCTGTGTGTGGAACTAAACTCTGGAACAAGTTAAAGTAATGAGCTCAAACAATGTTCAAGCATTTATACATTCAAGAAAATGTATAAAGAAACTCTAATCTCACACTATGAATATAAGACGAGTTAAAGATCAACTGGTGTTTCAATAACTCCAAATGTCTGAACTTAAATGTGATGAAATAATCAAAGCTTTTTCAAATGCAATCAATGATTTTTACATTGTGTAATATACAGTAATGATTACTGAAAAGTTTACTATCACTATGGTATTAATTTTCTTTACTTGATCCAAAATATGTAGCAATGATTACAGGATTAATGTAATTATGTGCTCTAAAGATAATCAATGATTATTATATAATGTGTGAATCATTAATGTTTACTGAAAATATATAAGAAGTCTTTCAGAGAATGATTAATAAGAAATCTATCCTTACTTTAAAACTTGATCTCAAAGTGTAATTATTATTTTTTTGCATCAATATAACATTGTACTTTGATGATAATCAATGAGTATTATATATCTGTTACACGATGTATGATTGATGTTACCGTTTACAGAAATAATGCTTGATGAGATTAATCAATAATCAAGAAGCACTTCACTTTGCTATTGGGAATAAAAAATAAAAAAAACAACAACCGGATTACATAATTATGCAAAACAGTAAAATTAAGTAGCTAAGTAACTAATCAATCAAACTCTACTGACTTTAGTTAATTATCACAAAAAATGAATGAACCAAATGTGACATAAGTGTGTTTTATTTTTGTTTTCTATTTTTCTAATCAATGCATTTCATTGTTTCTCTAATGAGTTTGAAATAATTGTGAGTTTTGTCCTGTATTTTTCAATCTATGCTTGAAACAAACCAATCAATCAATCATTTAATCAATTTATGAAATTGTATCATAATAAATGCAGCTTTTTTTCAACTGCTCACAAATGTCTTCCAGTTCTTATGAACGCAGGTTGGGTAAACATTTTTCCCCAAAATAATGAAATCCTCCATCCACATGTTATTTATTTCTTAGTCTTAAACATGTTGTTTCTGTGTCGCCACAAGTTGTTTAAAGTACGAAAATTGGGGACAATATTATTTTTTATCTGTACATTTTAAGACATTACAGCTTAAGACTTGACCTAGATTTGTCTCAAGGACTTGGTAAAAGGAACTTGTGGGCTTCTCTGCTGCCCGTCATGTACACTTAAGTAAAATGTAACACAATTTTCTGTAAAATTTAAAAGAGAAATTATGTTAAAACTGTCCACTTTTATATTTGTCTTTAATTTCAAATGCTTTTAACTGAAATTTCCTTGCTTGAATCCTCCAGGTAAATTTGAATTAATCACCATGCAAAAAAAGCAACAACTTTGAACAAAAAATATATGATCCTACTCAATTAAGAAATTGGTGTTTTGCAACAATCAATAGCGATGTAAAACAAACGACTGAGTTTTTTTTTTTTTTTTTTTTAAAGCTAGTTGAAAAATAATTCATGAAAGGTTTAGAAGGATTTCTGTGTATTTAACTCCTAAATAAATAAGAGGGCGAATAAAAGAAGACCTACCCAGTGTTTTCTGTCCACGTCCTCATCTGCATCCCACTTCCTGGTTAAAAACGGCCTCTTGCAGCTGATAATTTCACCGACAAAAAATGTCGTAAGAGTGGGATACTCCTATCATGCAGAAAAAAAAATACTATTAAGGATAAGATAAGGTGGAACTGTGTCTCCTTTGTACATCACAAACTGTTCTTGTAGACACACAAGCTGAGTTTGCATCTTGCTCCTAACTCTACCACAAACAGCATTTACCTCTAGGTGGGTTTGCCGGTTTCCCTTCGTGTGTTGCGTAAATGTAATGGGAATACAGTTGACAGATAAGTGTCAGAGCGGTGGGGCTGGACGCGACAGCCTCAGGTTAGTCTCAAACCGACATGTTCCTGATTCAGCCTGCTTCCAGCAGGTGCCCTCACTGAAAGGGTCAAACTTTGCCTTACTGCACCTGACCTGGTGGAGAGGCTGGCTTACCTCCGTTAGGCCTTTGATCTTCAGGTATCCACACAAATAGGAGTTCTCTATGGTCACATGCTGGTCAGAACAAACAGATTCATTAAGTAAACAGGGTTAATTTACCTTAAACAGGCTTTAACAATGTGCACTACAATTTTATTCTAATATTTGTATATTGTTAGCTTAAAAATGCACTAATTTGGACATATTGTTTAATTAAAAGCAATAATATCTACATATTTAATATCCAAACAACAAAAATGTTAATAGCTTGGTCTAGAGTGCATGTAAAGGAAAGGAAAGGGGTGTTTGCTGTGACACCATTCAAACAGCTAACATTAGCTAAGTTCAAAAAGTATGCTAACAGTAACAACATGTAGCAGTGGCATCATATTTACCTGCAAAACAACCTCCACGTCGTAGGAGTTGCCTTTGCTTCTCTGGTAACCCCGAAACTGCGAGCCGCTGTACAGAAGCGAGGTGGCCACCCCCGGCTGGTGCGTGTTGACCGGCGCGGGAGGGTGAAGACAGGCCGGGGATGGGCAGGCCGAGCCGGCTGTGCAGCACTCCGCTCGGACGGGCATGACGAGGAGCTGTCACTGAAAATCACGGCCCGCGTCGGTTCCGAGGGTTGCCGAGGAGCGCGTCCCTTCAACAGAAACGACAGGTGCTGACATAAGCGGGTGTCGTCGGCCAATAAGAAAATAAAATCGCCGAGGCCAAAAAAACTTTGCTTAAATTTACGACCCTGTCCATAGACAGACGTGTGTGTCGAAGACTCACTTTATTTGAGGCCTCATTCGAGGAAGTTTCAGCTTTCTTGAATGTCATTGGCGGAAAACTAGGTGCTGGATTGCTATTGGACAATGCTGCGCAAAGACCTCTGGGAGTCGTATGCACTCAGTTAAGTTGCTCAAACTTAAGTTAAAAACGCGATAGATAGATAGATAGATAGATAGATAGATAGATAGATAGATAGATAGATAGATAGATAGATAGATAGATAGATAGATAGATAGTGCAAAATAAATCTTGTTTTTTTTATTTACATAAACACAATACATTTCAATGCTGAAGTGTTTTGACATCATGTGAAAAGTTGCATAAATAACTGATTCAAAAATGTGTACATTTGCATATTTAGTTTCAAACAGATGTACATATTTTAAACCATTGTTACAATTTATAGGAACACTGAAACTGAGAAAAAAAATCTAACTTCTACTTCCATGCAGTGAAATTCACTTCTAAAACTACTGAAGCCCTTCCAGCTCCTTCCTTAAAAAACCTGCATATCTATGGATGTCTGAGATGCGCATGTGGTTCTGCTGAGTTACTTTGTCATGAACCTGCAATAAGGAAAAACAAAGAAATGACAGTGAGAAGCTACAGCCAGAATTTGATCAAAAATACAAAAAACTATAAATAAATCTTTATTTATAGGAAACATAGGAACTCACTTCTTTGAAGAAGGCAATTTTCCAGGAACTCGCGGATGAAAGTAACTTTTGCTCTCGGTCACTGAGTCTCCCCAGGTGGTGTTTATGGTTGGTGTCCAGTGCATGCATCACATTTTCTTTGTCTGTAAAGAACTACACACATAAAGCAGATGAGGTTTAAAAACCAGAGATTGGCTTACAAGTGAAATGCAATAAAATTTCTCTCAATGTATTATTTGAATTATATTTAAATCAATTTGCATTTGTACAGTAAACTGAAAACCTCTTTATCTAATCATTTTAGAAGTAAAACAAACAGATTGACATAAAAAAAAACAAAAAAACGACCGCCTTTACATCTTGTGATAGGTTCTCCATCTGACTTTTTTTGGCAACATTCTCCAGAGTTGCCAAAATAATTTCTTGGACTTTGTGATGAAAATCATCTTCCAGGTTACGACATTCAGTAAATGTATACGTTTGTCAAAGAAGCAATATACAGAAATCAAAAATCACTTAATAATTATTATCAAACTCCATCATTCATTACTCGTCAAAAGTTAAAATACCCAAGTTTTTTTTTTTTAATTTAAGGTGGTAAAGTCCAGTGAATTGCTTGAAATAGAACAAAAGTCAATTGCAACTTCCAGAGGTTTTTCCCCAAAGTAAAAAAAAAACTGAGGCCTTAAAGAGAAAAATTGTATGTTTCCAAGTTATTCCAAAAGACAATTTCTAGGAAATATGAAAAAGAAAAATAATTCAAAGACTTTTTGAGGTAGAGGTTTATGAAGCTTTAAAAATCCGTCCTATCGGTGTTCCAATTTTTATTGAACCCTCTATGTCTAAATAAAAGCTGCACTGGAACACACTGCAGTGCCATAACCTCATGAGCATCTGTGGCACTTTTCTTTGGCCTGAAACCATACTTCTGCAAACACGTACTCACTTCAGACCACAGCCAAGCTTCCACCACTGTCTCCAATAACTTTATAATTACTCATCAGCTTTATTCCTCTGTAACGTAGCTGAGTAAGAGTAATGCTTCTAAACCTCAAAATCTAATCAGAGAGAAGCCTTTGAAAAGTAAATTTAACTTGTTGCAACCAAATTTTGCCTTCGTTTTTACAAACCATATTATGCTCATTTGAATATTTACATTACAGCTGCACCAAAATCAAACATTTTCCATTGTAACTTTAACTGTTTTTAGCTGTTTTGCAGATTTAGGAATAAAAGGATATATTTCATGGGCAGTTTCACTGAAGTCAGTGATATTGTCTGAGATGGAAGTTTCAGTGTTTCCGATGTTCTCCTGAAATAAAGAGAGGCGTGTTAAAGGAAAAAGAATACATAAAAAATAAATTTAAAAAATCTACAACCAAAACCAAAGTGTGGAAAAAAGTGCTTTACAAAGCAAAATTTTTAAGAATAAACTTTTGGAAAATGAACTTTGGGATTTGATCTCATATTGGAACAAAATATAAGTTATGCTAAAATTATGTGGTAGCTTGAAACCCAACATCCTTAATACTGTTCGTTGGATTGGCAAAACCATGTTTTTAATTGTCAATTTGAGATTGCATTCCAAAATATGTGGTTGACAATCTTTAGGATTTGTTACATCTTTATGCAAGCAGACTTAAAAAAAGAAAGAATGAGCCTCTTCACTTAATATATTAGAAAGCTGACAAAAACAGAAAGATAGTATGTGATTGATTAATAAACTGTCCCATTAATGAAATGTATGAATGAAATCTATGTTCTTATAAATAACAAATTACGCACACATTAAAGCACACGTACAAACAGAGGTACCTCCAGCTTGCTGATAAGCTTAAACTCCAGTGTCATCAGTCTTTCAGTGAGTTTGTTGATTTCATCATAGCCACGGCTGATTTCCTCGGAGGCAGAGTTTTGGGCGGTTAAACGCTTCAACTTCTTGATCCTCTAAAACAATTACAATAAAAATTCATTAGATGTGCTACAAACAATACATTTTTGTTACTTTACAAAGCAATTTGTGTCCTCTTGCCTCTCTGTGCTGCTTATTAAAATCCTCCAGAACTAGAGTTGTTTGGTTTTTGTAACGCTCCTCCACCTCATCCTGGGAACTGAGGAGCAATTTCAGCTCTCGATCCCTCTGTTCCCGCTCTGACAAACCTCTGTGGAATAACTGCTCACACAGTCCCACCATTTGGTTCTCAAATGTAAGCACAGGGTTAAAGAATTGAACTGCTCAGGTTGTTCTTCACACTATAATCAATCTGAGTGATAGAAAATCTAAAACAAACAAAAAAAAGGATATGATTGAAGAAGATCTCCAACTCCTGGAACAGAATGAATGGCCGATGAGAGAAAATCCTCATCAAACATGCTGTTAAACAAATGTGGCCCATTGAGATTCTCCACAAAGGCCTCCTATGAGAGCGAAGAGAAGAGCACACTTTAGACAACACAACATCTGATCATGAATAACAACTGAATCCATGTTTATACTTTGTGTAAATTCAGCTCAGCTTCTTGTTTTTGCAGAGCCTCTTCGGCCAGTTGCTTTCGACTCTCCTCTTGATTCCTTTTCTCGATGTCAGCTTGGTATTTGCTGGATGCCTTTTCTTTCTGTGCATGCATAGACAGAACCTTACAAAAATGCATTTTTAATTTAAGTGTCATGCATCTGTGTCTCAACTTACAAGCTCCCGGTGAAGCAGTTTGTTGTCTAAGATTTTCAAATTAGGCAAAAAAGCAACAATAAACAATTGGTAATCATCCTCATTGGAGAAGAGATTTCCTTTCATGTAAACATGAAACAATTTCTTGAACTTCTGGAGGTACAAAATCTGTAAAAAGCATCAGATTTTTATTAGGTTTCAACAGTAAATCTTTAAAAAGCAGCACATAGCAAACTTCTACTGTACGGATTTAAATGCTATTACATTTTCCAGTTGGTCAAGGAGGTTACTTCCAATGAAGAAATGAGTGAGGTTTTCAAGTTTGTCCATGTTCTCTATGATGGTGATCTGGTTGTTTGTTAAGTTCAGGACCTTGAGTTTCTGCAGAGACTCCAAACCCTGAATTTTCTCGATCCTGTTAAATGACAGATCTGTAACGCAGTCTGATGGTTATTTATGCTGTTTTTTTTATGTTTTACAAGGTTATTTTATATTTAAAAGAGAACATATTACTTAGCCATGTCAAATTAATGAGAGAATCCAGGCCCTGGATCTTCTTAATGAGGTTGTTGTTTAGGTCAAGCTGAACCAGGGAGGTAAATTCTTGTAATGAGTCAATCCGAAGGATGTCTGCAAAAACAAGTGACTCCCATGTAGATTATATACTTATTTCTGCATTTATAGAAGGCTACATTTATTAATCTAATTACTTTGGTATTCCAGTTTAATGGCATCAACTTCAGTGGGACAAATGTTGCCCACTTCAGCAACGGAATCCAGTTTGATGTTTTTCTTTATTTCATCCCAGATCATCTCCCTGTTCATCCTGCTGGGTACTGGATCCATGATGTGGTTTCTGGTGTTGAAAACACATCAAAATTAAATTTATAATGAGTTTGCAACAGATAAGTCCATCTGAAAAGTGTAAACACTTAAATTTTACTCACAAACAACCTTTGAATCAATCAGGAAACGTTAAAATACACACAGTGAACATATAAGCACAGCAAGATAAAAAAATTACTTACCAAAGACAAATAATAATGATATTTGCTATTTTTGTAGCCATTTGATAGAAGCTTCACATATGCGAGTTACAATTTCCTTTGTGTCTACGCGGTCGCATAGCAACAGGTTGCTTCGTTGCGGCGTTCAAGTGCACAGGAATGACTCGGAAACAAAGAAAGAAATCACTCAATTATAAATTAAATTTAGAAAAGTGAAACCAAACCCAAATCTCTGAATTACCTCTATATATCAACACACTCATATTATCTTAAATATGTTTCACAGGGGAAAAAAATTGAATGAAAAAATATTTTTGCAGCGCATCTCTGTTTTTACTCGTTTCTAGAAAACCATATGTAAATAATAAATAAATAAATAAATTTGTTCGATAATACCTTTAAAATGAAAAGAAATACATCTATCTGAATGGAGGGGGGTTCGTTTTGACAGACAGTGATTTCAGCCAATTGGTTATCAGTTCTTCGGCCAGTTGACCAATAGGATTTTAAAGTGGGCGGGTCTTGGCCGCGCAGCCTCTGGGCCTCAGCCTCTGTCATTCCTCAGCGTTTTGCTTGTTGTCAAAATGGAGTTCTTACTTGGAAATCCTTATAGCACACCCGTGGGCCAGTGTATAGGTATGTCACTATATTGCTGTTACTCTAGTGTAAATGTGTTATTTTAGCGCAGCAGGAGTTTCGAGAATTTTCATTTAGTACGAAGGGCTTCATAAGAGAGGGGAAAAGGGAGCTAGCTGGCATGTCCCTAGCAAACGTCATCTACTTGGAATTAGCTCTGAGCTAATGTTAAAAACTAACCGAACTTAGTGCATTACAGTGATAACTCATGAGGCTAAGTCGTTCGGCATTAGCATTTGTTGTGTTTTGCCTATTTAACAAAACGACTGGAAAATCATTGCAGAATATAATGTTGTCAGAGGGCGTTTTTCTTTTCTTTTCAGTGACTAAACACTAAACAGCATCTTCTTTAAACCTCCTCTCTTAACTAATTGCCACTAATTATGAAAAAATATGTTGTGTGGCGAGTTTATTGAATACTGTAGCGTCTATCTTTAGATTTATTTTCTTTTATTAGGTATTTCCAGCAGTCAAATCAGTTAAAAGTAATGTTATTTGTCATTTAGTCATGGTGCAAACAATGTTAGTTCTACAAAGAATGTGTTTTTTTGGGACTCAATTCCCCAACCACTATGCAAATTGTATTGAAATCTGGTAAATCACAGTCTGGAGGAGTTAGTTACACATCCACCCACTACAGCAATGTGACATCTACTACTTGTGAAATTTAAACCATATTATTTACAATTTCTTAGCTAGCATTCTCACTTTATTGATATTTATTTATTTTTCAGTGATGTAGACTGGATTGAAACATGGTTTTATGTTTCTGTTATGTATTCATTTGACTTTTACAGTTTTTGCTATATTTATCTCCTAACGCTTTCTCACCTGTTGCAGTTTTTGCCTATGCAGGAAACATTAAAATATTTTTTCTTTTCTGAGCTTGTAAATTATTCACATTTACTTTTTTGATAAGTTGTAGCTTGGAAGTGAAGAATTTACACCTAAACCTTAGTTTAAATGTATTTTTTGAAAATAATTCAGTTGCATTTCACAGAATTATCTGTATTCCTTGTGGGATATATAGTTTCTTCGTGTTGTGGAGCTTTATCAACTTGTCTATTGCAATGATGGGTTGAATTCAGCAAAGATTTAAGAGATCTGAATATTGAACAAAACAAAGGGAGATAAGACAAAATGTTCCACCTTTTTTTTTTTTTTTAAATCAACCCGACTTGTAAGTTTGATTTTTTTAATAAAATGCCTGTGAGAAAAAGAGGAGTCTGAGTAGTCTAAACTGAGAGGAGCCAAAGAAGGACTTTGCATCTTTGTTGGCATGTGCATGGCACAGCTTGGCTCCTTTTAAGCCACGTGACTGACTGGCTTTATTAGTGGCGTTAATACTCAGCCGGCGTGAGCGTCTGTAAACGCGTGTGAGTGCTACGAGCTGGACACCCCTCCGTAATAATTTAATGCACTTAATTTTTGTCCTGTCTCCTCCTGTGCTGCTTCTCCCGCCTTGCCCTGCTGTGACATGGCAATCCCCTTTAGGAGATTACGCGGGACGTGGCAGGAGCAGAAGCTGCTGACCCAAAAGGTCGCCGTTCGTGCTCCACAGCTTAGCACCTAAACGCCAGAGCACATCTACGGGTTTTACTGTTCTCTTCACGCCTCTGGATAATTACGTGAATCTAGAAACAGCTACACACATTTGTTTGGCAAAACAAAGGGCTGTCACTCGGTGTTTGCCAAGTCTTTTGATGTGAAAGTGAAGATTAGGCATCAGCTGTTGATGGTTCCTGAAATCTTGTGGCTGTTTGTGCATTGACAGCCTGCTAGGTGGCTCTGAGCCCAAAGGGAGAGGAGCTTTTCATGTTCCTACTCAAAGCCCACATCTTGAGAATCTGCTAAATCTAAGCCATTGAAAGCCAGTCAGAGATTAATGAGAAAAAAATACCAGGAATTATTTTTTTCTGATAGATTTCTGTGGGGAACATAATAAAAAATAAGTACATCCATTTAGGATTTGGCTTTGAATTCATCTGGCTGCATTCATTACCACCTTCCACTTGCATGCAGAGTTCTCACATTCAGCTCAATAATTTCTATTAATTCAATGCATTTTTTTCCACCTGAGAAATTGTTGGTGCCTCAAAGGTTCATGGCAGACTCAGATTTGGAGACAGCAAAGTGATGGAATAGAGGGGAGGAAGAATTCCAGCCTCTAACTCAAGACTTGAGACTGCGTTCCAGTACTTCTGTCAGATATTAGTTGTTAGTTATGAATAAAAGGAATAAACATAATCAGCTTCTATGTTCCTGAATTGTAATTTCAGGAAATACGTTTGTTTGGTTTTCTCTCTGTTCTTGTGTCTCCACTGGACTAAATCAGACATATTCTATGTTTTTCTATCCTCTTGTGAGAAATTTTGTTTTTTCTGTCCATTTGGTGGATTTGGAACAGTTTTGATCTGGACAAAAAGCCACCAGTTCTTTGATTTGCTAGAAACAAATAAAAACGACTGATATTAGTCGATATCTCTGCAATCAAACTCTTTTACTCTTTTAACGTTTTTTGTGTTTTGTGACAGAGAAAGCTACAGACGGAGGCCTTCAGAACGAGGACTGGACGCTGAATATGGAGATCTGTGACATTATAAATGAAACAGATGAAGGGTGAGCAAACTAAATACATTATTCCTGGTTTATTTGCTTTAGACCATCATTTGTGAGATTGATGGTGGTATCAGGTCCAGAATCTCATCTGGTCTCACAGCAGTTTGTAATGAAACATTTGTTCTTTCATTGGGACCTTGGCTGGCAGAGAGACTCGAGCAAATAATACACTGACTACCGTTGTATTCAACCTCACACATGACTCTACACAATGGCCCTTGTTTTATTTAGGTTTCACTGACCCACTGAATGAATAATCGAAATCTTGCATCACTTACCAAAAAGATGCTGAACCTGAAGGGGTTTAAAAATATCCAACTTATGAAAATTTTCCTCCAATATATTTTTCTAGCATTGACCAGAAAGTTCTAAGAAAAAAAATGAGCATTTTTGCATGCAGTAGCTCAAATTCAGCTCAGTCTGTAGCAATTCACTCATGATGACTGGTATTTTTGGTTTTTAAGAATAAAATTACAATATCCTTCTAACAAAACCACCTTAAAGTTTTAGAAGCATTTCCATTTATTAAAAACAAATGATTTTGAACCAATTTTAACAGAGTTTGTTAAAAAAAGAAATTCCTTCATGAAATAAACAACATAAATCAGTAATTTATTAATACAAATAAATATATTTTTTTAAAGAAAAACTTTTTTTTAAATAAAAGAATTAAACCTTAGAATATTTTGTAGCGTGATATTTTTAAAGGTTAATTTTTTTCTTTTGCTCCTTTTGAAACATTTTTTAAAATGGCTAGTTTAAAACATTTCCTCATTGTGAAGATAATGCTACACAAATAATTTTTTTAGTTGCAGAATTTTTCAAGTTGGGAACAGAAATCTGACATTTCATGTTGAAGTGCTTTACACGAGGTTGATTACTTTGAAGCTTTATTGTTTCGTCTTCAGCTTTTTTTCCCCTCCGACTTTCAACATACATTGAGAAAAGCCATATTTAACTGACAAAACGTTACATTGCGATTTAGTGCAGAGGCACCAATACAATAGAAAATGTTCATTTAAAAAAATGATTCTTTTTTCCTAAATCTCTCTGTTTGCATTTCTTATTTCTATTTTTTCTCCGGCTTTGGTCACATTCCTCTAGCCCCCACATTTGTTGCCCACACAGGGCTCTTTCTTCCCCCTCTGAACACACAAATGCTGCAAACACAACTTTCTTCAGAATCTCCAATAGAGAAGGTCTGAATTACAAAAACAATTCAAATTACCTCAGAGCTACTTTTCCAAGATGTTAACATATGTTTCTTTGTGCTTTCATGTGATAAACTATCTCGTACCACAAGTGTGACAGCAGATGGTACAGAAAACGGCCCAATAAAACCAAACAGATGCACCATCCTGTTTCAAAAGCCAACTGTTACAAAGAAACCTTAACAGCATATGTATTGTAAAAGGACCTTGTGCTTTCCTGCTACAACATATTTCCAACCATTCACTGCCTACGTTCGTCTGCTGCAGCATTTTCACCAAAAAGCTGATAAAGGATCTCTTATCAAGCTTAATGTGTTTCGTATTCACTGGAGGAGTGTTGGGCAGAAAGCCAGTCTGAACCTGCCTCACATGAGTAGCTTTGATCTCGCCTTAGGAGAGCCATTCTGTAGTCGCACAAAATGAGAAGAAGCCCAGATGGTACGTCGTCGGACGTCTTTGTATCTATCAAAGAGTTTTGCTGTCAGGCGTGCATCTGTTTTTGTGGTGCAAAAAGCCCCTTTTTTAGAGTTTGCAAATAGATATTCAGTAAAAACACAGAACTTTTTTATGTTTGTTTATAGGCCAAAAGATGCCATGAGGGCGCTGAAGAAGAGGCTGAGCGGGAATAGGAATTACAGAGAGGTCATGCTGGGGCTGACGGTAAGAAGTGAAATGCTAACTTTATTTATTGGCTTTTATAAATACCAGATAGATTTGTCCTTTCAAATATTACTTAGTTGCCTCTTTCAAATAATTCACTAAATATGCTTTCTTGTGTATTAAAAAAGCAATGCAGTTGCTGATTCACATCAGTAGGTGGCACAATTGTCTCAAATAAAGAAATGCTTTTAAAAGACTCACTCCAATCAAAATCAAGTTGTGGGTGTTTTTAATGTTCTTGTGACATTTTTCTGTGTAATAAAATAAATTAATATTAATAATATTTTAAAAATGGGCTTAAAACTGCATTTATGAGTATTTCTTTATTCAAATTGTTTTGAATCAGGAGCAGATAAAAGAGCTGCTTGAAAAAGAGCTTATTTGTGATGTAGAAAATACAATGGGTGAGCTACAAGCTCCGTTCTGAAGTATCCAGGGAAGTCTTTGTTTATTCGTCAGAGCCGTCATCTGGCTCGAAACTGTATGGCTGGATAGTTTGAATATTTGAATATTTTTGTCGCACTGATAACATGAAGTTGGGGTGTGAGGGACTGCAAGCTAGTACTAGTGAGAGAGTGTAAACGGATGGATGATAGGAGGCAAATTTCTAATGAAGTCCTGCCACTCTAGAGAAACTATGTCCTAGAAAACAACACAAGTTTTGTTGATGTTGGCTATAACCAGCATAATCATAATTAAAAGACCACTGGAGACACTTTTAAAATAGATCAAGAGATTATCGTAGTGGACTTTTAACTGTTACCCTGATAGCAAAGTCCTCAGAAATGATAAGTGGTGCTTTTTTTTTTTTTGCACAAGCTAACATCTTCTGGCTCTACCCCTCTTCTGCCTCACAGGTACTGGAGACGTGTGTGAAGAACTGTGGTCACAGGTTTCATGTCCAGGTTGCAAACCGAGATTTCATTGATGGTGTTCTGGTTAAAACCATCTCCCCCAAAGCAAATCCTCCTACAATAGTACAAGACAAAGTGCTGTCGCTTATCCAGGTAGAAAGCCCACAGAAACTTTTCTTTAAGATGTGTTTAAGACATTCATCTTTTGAAATTAAATTTAAATATTGATGCAAAATTGATATTTGAAGGGTTTCTTTGTGTTGTGACAGTCCTGGGCCGATGCCTTCAGGAGCAGTCCCGATCTAACAGGGGTGGTCCACATTTATGAAGAGCTGAAGAGGAAGGGGGTGGAGTTCCCGATGGCGGATCTGGATGCGCTGTCTCCTATTCACACGCCACAGAGAGTAAGCAGAAGCACAAAATGTACATACTACATCGAGAATAAGAGAGTTGGAAGTTCTGCATCCAATCAAAATGAATCAATCCGATATTTAGACTAGTTAAATTTAAAGTTTAAAGAACCACATCACAAGAAAAACAAAAAGGAGGTGAATTTACAGCAACTTGTAATGCTAGAAAAAAATTTTTTTTGCACATTAATCTGCAAAAGGTTGTAAGCTCTAAAGTTAGATTTAAAATTGGGCTTAGTTTGCTTCATCTGTTAAATGTATTTTCAAAAGTTGGAGTTGTTAGAAATGTTTTCACTCAATGACAGGGAACACCAGAGATAGACCCCGCCATGATGAAGTACCTCGCTCCATCTGCACCCGCTACAGCAACCCCAAAACCCGCTCCACCCGCTCCTGTTGCCACGCACACCCCGGCCGTGCCCGGCCCCATCACGGCGACCCCTGAACAGGTGAGCTGCTCTTCATCCCTGAGGTCTCCTCTACTGTTCTTTGACTTACTTTGATCGGTGATTCCGGATGGTTTTCATCTACCTACCAGATTGCCCGGCTGCGGAGCGAGCTGGACATAGTGAGAGGAAACATTAAAGTCATGTCGGAGATGCTGACGGAAATGGTCCCCGGTCAGGAAAGTGCCTCGGACCGGGAACTGCTCCAGGTTAGGCCACATTTTACAGTTTCATTACTTAGTGTTGAACAAAGATGTATGATTTAATTTTTACAAGAATAATTCTAATTTGTCACATAATTGTGCCTATAAAGGTGAAATTCTTTTCTGCAGCCACCAGGGGGAGTGATTGCTTTTTTTTCCCTTTTTTCTTGAGCTTTAACCCACCCAGAGCTGAAGGAATAAGTCCTAGAGCTGGCAATCAACCAGTGTTAGAGAAACCCATGTAGAGTTTAATCGCCTCAGGCCAAATCCACTCAGGTATTCGTGTCAGCTCCAAGGATCTGGCTCTTTTCTGCAGAGCCTGTGCCAGCTTTAATAGTCACATTTTGCCTTTCATGACTCCTCCTGTTATTTTTTTTTCCTGCTTTTGTGGAATGAAGTTAGGCGATGATGTCTAGGTCTCTCAGCTCTTATTCTGAAGACATACCTGCCTTCATTTGTTGTGCAGTTCACAGTGACTGTATTAAGATCTAATTGATCAGTTTGGCCCTTTTTGGAGAAGATCATCCGATCATTCTGCTCCATGTGTCCATCAATCCAGGAGCTGAACAGAACATGCCGGGCGATGCAGCAGAGGGTGGTGGAGCTGATTTCTCGTGTGTCTAACGAGGAAGTGACCGAAGAGCTGCTGCACGTCAATGACGATCTCAATAACATCTTCCTTCGATATGAAAGGTGTGTGTGTTGGACCAGGCAGGATTGATCTAAAGGAGTCCACTTGTATTTATCTCCCACATCTTAAGAATTAAATGAGCTAGAAGTTTGTGTCTGGTTTGTAGCTTGAATTGTCACAAATCAGAAACTTTGTTTTAGTGAATCTTCAATCTTTGTAATTCATTTACAATCCATTTCAAGTAGGAACATTTAATTAAAATAATTAGATTTTATAAGTTAATGATTAGGGACAGGAGAAAAAATGTAAAGTCCAACTTCAACCTCCATTAAAATACTGTCTGACAATAAACCAGTTTGTGACCTTAAGAAAGGTCAGGGACCACTGGTCAAAAATATAAAAGCGGAGAGGAAGCTGTTGATAGTCTTTCACCGAAAATGTCCACAAAGAGATAGATAAACCTGTTAAAACTATATTAAGATTTTTTCCTTAAGATATGAAGTTTTATTTGTTGATTTCTTTATGAGCATGGACAAAAAAAATGTTTTTCTCTGAAGCTTTTACTTCTTTCGTTGTTTCTAATGAAGACTTTTCAGAATAAAGGTCTTTTTTTTAAGCCCAGCCTCAAAGTTTTCCTTAAAATCCTTATTTTATTTCATGTTGTTTACAGGTATGAGAGGTACAGGTTGGGTAGAGCTGCTCAGAACAACGGGGTAAGTTTCCTCTGCGAAGGTCATTTCTTTAAAATCAGCCATTTTACAGTCTGATTGAGAACATATAAATAATTCCATTAGGTTTTAAAAACTTTTTAATTGATTTTTCAACTGGAAACTTTTCTCTGCGTCTCACAAAGCAGGCAGTGTCAAAATTGAGGTGACGCCTGTCACAGTGTTTGTCTAAGTCCTTCCCAAAGCCTCCAAAGCACAGCTGTTTACCTGATATTTCACAGCCCATCCTATGCCTGTCCTCTGTTAGCACTGCACTCTTTTCCAATTTTGCAAAACCTCAGAGGCGTTTATTCGCTTTAATATCTTTGCTTTCTTCTTTATTGCTTCTCAGATGTTAACTGACTCTATAGAGGACAACCTAATAGACCTGGGCCCAGGCTCTCCGGCTGTGGTTACGCCGAGGATCACGTCCAGCCCTCCACAAAGCTTGACTGCTGGAGCCACGGCATCCCCAGCCCACAGTACAGCTGCACTTTCCACTGCACTGGCCAATCTGGGTAAAAACCTGTTCTTTGAACCAAAAACAGTCAGTCAAATCAGTCATTTCTAAATAAAAAGCTGAAATGCTTCATGTAATTTTAAAGTTAAGATTCCAAAAATGTCTTTAACTTTTGAAGTGTTCTTTAAAAAGTTAAAAATTGTGCTTTATTTATTGAGTTTAAATTAAAAATAAAACATGCACAACTGCCATTCAGTGTCAAGTTTCAGACTGTAAAAAGGGATATCTGACTTGTGTAACATAGTAATTCTAGAAGCTTCCTTATCTGTTCATGAGTAAAGTTTCAAAATTATGTTATCTGCAACAGAACATTACTTTAAAAGACCTCTCAGATTAAAAAAGAATTTTGTTCTTACTGGGTTTATATTTTTGTTTCCTTTTTTTTTATTACAATTATATTTAAAAAAAATGTCTTCCTGATTTCTACCTTTTTTCTGTTTGCCGTGTTTTGTGTGTTTGTGTTTGCAGACGTATCCTCCAACAGTGTGAGTGGTACCCTGTCTTCTCTGTCGGGTCCCAACAAGGACGACTTTGACATGTTTGCTCAGACCAGGAGCAGCTCTCTGGCTGAACAACGTAAAAAGTATGCGCACTTAAATTATATTTAAGTGAAGGAAAATTTCCTTATTTTTAAGTTTTTTATTTTTTATTTAGGCATTTATGTATACAGCATTCCCTCGTTTATATCAGGGGGTTACTGTCTAAAAAAGAACCCACTAGAAGTGAAATCCACTAAGTAGGTTTTAAAGATTTAAGAAAAACACTTCAGACATGCTTGAACTTTTTCACACTTTTCTATCTTCTTTAAACTCATAAACCTTTTGAGGTTTAAATTTACTTTAATTTTATTTTTTTAATCCTTTTGTATCCACACATTCCTCAGAGTAAAGACAAAAAAAACAAAATTTTCCTTTGAAGATAGCCAACTATCAGAATCTGACCTTGAAATCCCATATAATGTCACTCCAGGCACAATGTTAAAATAAACATGAACAAATATAATATCTTTTCTCTACTTGTGTTGCTAATATTATAATATGTTGCTGCTCCTTCCTGTCTCTGATGGTTTTGTGCACAGCGTCAAATATGAGGACCCTCAGGCTCTGGGCAGTCTGGCCTCAGCTTTGGACGTTAGGCAGCAGAACACAGTT
Organism: Oryzias melastigma; assembly: GCF_002922805.2. Lineage (NCBI taxonomy): Eukaryota > Metazoa > Chordata > Actinopteri > Beloniformes > Adrianichthyidae > Oryzias > Oryzias melastigma. Next base: position 12,863,035 of record NC_050519.1, read on the forward strand.
GGGGTGAGTACACTGATGTGACAGTGTCATTTGATGCTACTCTAATTTAAAAGTCCAAACAGCTACATTTTTGCGGAAGACTATGGATATTGCTTGAGTAGTATGAACATTTTGTCCAAAACTTTTGGAACACCACTCCACATATGAGCAGCTGCTTGTTTTGACATTTGTAAACCTCAAACTTTATAGTTCTAAAAAAGTAATTTTAAGACTTATTTAGGATTGAGAAGCAGATTTCCAGAAGCACCTGTGTGTCATGTTTTCAGCTTATTCTTCACAGTGTCTGAATTTCTATTAAATAATCCACCAAACATACACAAATATTTACACATCTCTTTTTATTATGAATTTTCAAGTTGAAGTCTTCGTCTTTTTTTCTTTTCATTTCTCTCATCTTCATGAAAGATTTTTTCTGTTTCTTTTTGTTCTCTATATTTTCCTGATGTCAATGACGGCCGTCTCTTGCATTCTTTTACTTCTCCTCTGTCTTCTTTCTCTGCACTGTGTGCTGCTGTTGCTGCTGTGGTGGGGCCTTTCTTCTCTTGTATAAGGTGTTATTCTGTTGTTGATTCAGCTGAGGGTTATGGGGGATGATAATCCAGCAGATCAGGAGCTGCCCATAGACAGCTGGCTTATTACCCAAGGAATGGTGAGGACTCTACCCATAGTGTGTCCTCCTACCCCTCCATCACCGTTGTCCTGTGTTACTCCATCGTCTTCACACGCTGCTCTCTGTTGCTTCACCTCATCGTTTCTCAAAATATCCCAGTAACGTTTGAGCTTCCCATCTCGTTAACCTCCACCACCGTGCCTAACAATTATGTTGTTCTTTAGTCTTGGGTAACATAATAATATTATTAAATACCAATTTTTTGTGTGTTTTTGGAAAGCAATATTTAACTTTATTACAGTTTTGATGCAGATTTTTTTCTGATTAATACCACTGTAGCTCAGTATTTAATCTATAGTTGTTAAAAAATTGTTCTTCTCAGCATAAATTTGCTCATGTCTATAGTACCACTACTAAATACGAACTCTTAACAATCATGCACTCACACAACTCAGCAAAATCCATACAATAACAACAAAACCCATTACAAGCCTGTTTCCAAAACATAAGCTCTGAAAAGTAATTTCTGTATTTTTACCAATTTAAATAAAAATAAATAATGATAGTCATTTATCTACATAAAATGATCATCTTCATCAAGTGTTTAGTGAGTCACCTCACGAGCCGAGGAGCTCATAACTCCTGTTACATCAACATCTTGTTCTATGGTGCAAAATCAGCTGTAAAGTTATGAGAGCTTCCTGCTGCGTGGATCATCTCAGGTAGAGCGAGGTGAAAAGGAAACTGCTCACTGCTGCAGCTTGCCGTCATCTGAGCGTGCAGTTCAAAGGCCAGCATCCGTGATGACATGGAAGTGCCCTTTTGTACGTCTCATTAATAATGAACCTTGCAAACGGGCTTTGATCCAAAATGCCAAAGACGGGATAAATGCTAAAAAACTAATGCTGCGGTCTAGACCTTTAATGCATTTTACAATATATGTGGGATTATTCAAATATAAAATATCTTAATTTAAGATGTTTTTGGGAACAGGGTTGTTAGTAAAAATGTGACAATGGTGACCTGCTGGGTTGGAGTAAAATGTGTCCATTTCCTCCTAACAGTGTGAAGAACTCATTTATTACTGTAGGAATTAATGAGTTTCACATTCTGAAAAGTCCTAAACTAATTAATTTTTTATTATATATTTAATGTAGATGTTTTTTTGTTAATCTTAATCTGTTTTTGTGACAACTTTTGTGCTTTCCTGATGTTTTTTACTGCAGTTTCTTCATGTTTGTACTCCAGCATGACAGTTTTTCTCCTTCCACTGCCCCTCTACCTCCACTTTTCATTTAAAGCTCCACTCCAGTCATCTTTTGATCTATTGTTAAAGCGTTCCCAGTGGTCTTTTAGCTACGATTATGAAGTTTTTAGCCAGTCAAACAACATGTGCCATTTAATAGGACATAGTTTCTGCAGAGCGGCAGTATTTCAATAGAATTTCACCTCAATGGGGTGGAGCAATCCTACCTCGCCCCTTCCCATTGCTGGGAGCTTTCTGTTTACGTGCAACAAAATACTGAGCAATATTTGAGCAATCCAGTCGTACAGTTTGGAACCAGATGCCAGCAATGAGGAAAGATCTGGTTGTCTACGAGTGGAGCAGTGTGTGGAGCTTGCAGCCCCTTTTATTTTCTATGTAACACATAATCTTTTTCAGATTGCCTTTTTATCTTTTTTTTCGTTTTCTGCTAATTTACAACAATTTGAATGAAGAAATACTCACAAATGCAATATTGAGCTTAATTTCTTTTATTTATAACCTCCGTCATCACAAAAGTGCCATATTAAAAACACCAAAAATCTGATTTTCATTGGAGTGGGTCTTTAAATGCTCTATAGCTAAAGGAAATATGAGGTTGTAAAAGTCATTTCTGTTTGAAACAGATTTGCTTTACACACATTAGTGTATTTTCCAGATCACAACAAACACTAGCATTTGTGTTTAAGTCTATAAATGACTGTTCATTCACAAATGCTCATTTCTGAGACCAAACATTTTTCTTAGACCATAAACTCATCTGTCACATTATAAAACATGTCCAGTTGCTTTATTACACAAATATGTACCTCTTTTTATCCTTTAAATCTCGTTCTATTTATTCAGATTGTGTTTGAACTTCAGCAGGTCTCTGAATGCAATGAACTGCTGCCACATAATTGGCCTATTACATATTTTCAGTGGGTGGAGTGGATGCTGTGGCCTGTAGCAGAATTTCTGATCGTGCAATTGAAAGCATACCACTGATTGTGTGTGGGAAAAAAAGTGCTTCATTCATTCACTCACACACACCTGCCCTCACTGGTCTGTGCTCACGGTGCTCCGTGCCCCTCCTGCAGCGTTCACGTGTGTCAGCTTAGGTCGTGTTGCTTTCCCTGCATCTCAGTCAACCCCGAGCTCTCAGATCGTACTCCCCAATCATTCTCTGAATCACGTTCAAGCAATTTGCTAATTAACTAATGGTGTGCAATAATTATCGCTGCGGTGTGACATTAATGGGCAGCTATTAGGCCGTGTCGCTATCATAAAATGAATGAGAACAACATACAAAGTTGAACTTCCGTTCTTGTGGAGAGCGGTGTCAATTAATTGCAGACAAGTGGAAAAGATTGTGTCTTTGGAGCAAAATATTATTATTATTTTTTTGTCCTTGAGCCTTTGATGATCCACTTCTTGTTGTTTTTGTTTGTGTTTCATCCTGTTTTCCGTTGGGTCGTTTGTCCTTCGTTGTTGGGCTTTGTCGCTACCCCTTTGGTTTGTCCGTGGCTTTGCTCCATAGATCCCCGTATCGCAGTCCTCTGTCATGGATGACATTGAGGAGTGGCTGTGTGCTGACGTGGTGAGACTTTTTATACCTTGATTTGTGTCCTTTTTTTTATTTCTCTTCATAAAATTATATATTTTTTTTCTCTTTATTACCACATAACATCTATTTTACACAACTAAACCCCTTTATTTCCTTTCATTTCTCATCTTTGTCTTGATTATAATCTTTTTTTCCACCAATTACTGATGGACACTTACAAAGCTAACACTGTGATAGCAGCTGCAGAGATTTGAGCATGCAGGAGTTATAGAAGAACTCAAGAAGATTCCCAGAGATGGAAATACATTGAAGGGTGCATGACTCTGGCTATTTATAATTCTATTTTCGTGGATTTCTTCTGTCTAAACTTAAAGTCCCACTCTGATCAGTTTTTATTTTTAAAGTGTTTTTCAGTGCTCTTTTATGTATTATTATCCCATTTTAGCCTAAATCAAAAAACTTGGAAAAGTGTATATCGTTACATTAATCCTCTAGTTTTTGTTTATTTTTATTGCTGAACTTTTATGCAAAAATGTATTTTTCTACGAAACTTAAACTGTTGTGCACTTTAAAACATTTATTCTCATTCGTGACAATTCAGTTATTTGAAAAAATAAAGTCAGAGAAAAGTAAGTAATTCCATTTTTGTCCTTTTTTCAGAGAATAACTGAAAATATACTTTATTTTGGTATATCGTGATATATATTGGTTTTGTGATATAAAATAATTTATATCGTGATATACAATTTTTTCCATATCTCCTAGCACTACTGGAGCTATCCGAAGACGTGCACAGATCTATTTGTCTACCGAGTGTAGCGGCACAAGGAGCTTGTGGCTTGCTTGTTGTATTTTCTTCAGCACAAACACACTTTTTTAAATGTCATTTTATCGCCTGATTCACATCAATTTGAATAAAGAAATAGTTACTCGATGTGTCCTCCATCATCAGAAAAAGTTTCAAGAACATGTTAAAAACACTTTTTCTTTTTAGATCTGAGTGGGTCTTTAATAGGTGTTTGTTATGACCAACATTGACTTATTGCTAAGCTTCACGCGCTCTTCCTTATCTTCCATAAAAAGTGTATTTTCCTATAATTTGTATTACCTTATTTTTTTGTTTACTAGAAAGGAGATGCTACCAAGGAAGGGGTGACCAGTGAAGGTATTGTCAGATTTTCTGTCCAATAGCTGGTATAATATTTTCAAAATGTCATTGCACAAAAAAAAAGGATGTAACACTGTGGTCCCCGTGAATCAGACAAATCCATTTTCATCCCTCAGACTTTGATAAATTCCTGGAGGAGCGAGCCAAGGCAGTAGACTCTCTGCCATCTCCCCCCGAAGCAAATCCTGCTCGCTCCGCCAGCGGCTCCCGCAAGAAGAACGAACGGACGGAAGATGCCCTCTTTGCCTTGTAGACTGCTGTCAGAGAACCTCAGTCGTCCAAGAGGATTCATAAGGTCTTAGCCTGAGAGGAGCCCCCGCAGCACCGCCCTTGTAGTACCATTCCATCGGCTGTAAGTGGTGTAGCAAGTGGTCTCCGCCTCTTCGTCGTTCTCTTGCCAATGTAGCTCCAACCCATACAAGGCTAAGATGTTTACCACGCTATCAGTTCTGGTTTGTTTACTTAAAGATTGATGTTATATTGATCATATTGGATGTAGTACCTGCTGCCCTGCAGGTAATGTCTCACGCTCTCTCTACTGAATGAGGGCAACTTAACCAATCTAGTCTAAGAACGTGTTTTGTTTAAGGGAAAGGAGGGGAAGTTGAAATGCAGGTTCATGCATTAAGTTATTGTAGATCACACTTTGAATGACTATTTTTTTACTACTTTTAGCTAATTGCTTATTTACGGGTGTTAAAGGTTTGATCTAAACAGCAAAGCTAACTGTTGACCCATAACTTTTTTTTTATATAAATCTTGAAAGGCTTTTTATTACTTGTTAAGTATGAAACTTTCCTAAAGCACTATAAAGGAAAGACTTGTATTAACATGCTTGATTTAGCTTAACAGTGTATTGTGGGGAGTTACATCATACCTTAAAAAGTTAAAAATCCCCAACATTCCGAAACCAAAAGAAATTTTCAAAACAAAAGTTTGGATAAAACATATTATCCCTTGTAAACAGCTAAAGGGAAAGAAGTCGCCCATGGAAGATTTCCTGTTTTATTTTTTTTTATTTTTTTGTTCAGGCTTTTGAAAAGGCCCAACAAGCCAATGGAGTATAACCTTTAAAAGCTGCAAACACGTGTAGCCATTCCAAAGAAAATAAAGGCTTTAACGACCAACTTTGACTTAATTCAACTTGTTGAATGTATTTGACAAGTTTGTTTGTGGAAAAATGTTGTGTGGTAAAGGTACATTTTCCTTCCCCAACTATGATATTTTGTCTGTACAAAAACAGATTGAAAATAGTAGTTATTTTTTTTAAGAAGATATATTGTTAAGAAAGACTTTTATTTGCACAAAACATTTTTGATTATATCTGCAACACTTGTTTGCATCAAAGTGGGAAAACTGCCAAACATCTGGTTGCAAATTCACTTCAATTTATTTACAAAATTTCAATAAAACTATAACACCAAAAAACATTTCCATATGATCAATATTGAGAAGCACAGCCATCAGAATCGGGTAAAAATGCAACAGATGTCTCACAATATTTGCACAAAACGTATTTCCATACTTAAATCTTCACCTGCTTAGTGCTACAAATATACCTCGTAATATTAGAATTTTAGCTTCTGAATAAAGCAAAGAACATATTAGAGCTTCATATTTGAAAAAAAAGCAAGTTTAATTTCTTTTAATATCATAACTGTCATTTTGTTGTTGCTATGTGAGGCTCACCCATATAGTTTTATCCATATACATGCATTCATCTGCTCTTGTTAAAACTGCTTCCAAGCATCTCTGAGATTTATTGATTTTTGCAAAGTTTTATCTGTAGTGGGGCAGATAACAAGACCTATTCTGCAAAATGTGATACAAGCATGAAATTTGGCATGGTGGTTCTC
>NC_050519.1:12869514-12873335 GCF_002922805.2 Oryzias melastigma
TTAATATGAAAAGCCATGTCAATCAAAAGTAGTTGAAATGCTACATTTGTCAGTATTTTATGATGCAACCACCCATGTTGAGGGAAACATTTTTGATTTATAAATCTAAAAACTAGAAATGTTTGAATATTAATTTATCAACAAATTTAAATTTATTGTTCTCATTTCATGCTATATGGTTACATGCATTTATTTAACGAGTCTACCTGGTGATTTTTGTAACTTTTTAAACAACATGCACCATCCAGACTTGCAGTGATGGCTGCTAAAAATGTAAACAAGTATTCTTTCAAATTAAGCAGCATGTTATGTTTGTGTTTCTCTAATGTTTGAGTGGATAGCAATGTATTTTTGAGAGGGTGTTTCTTGAAACTACAAAACTGTATCCCTTAATGTTTGATCTAAAAAGAGGTTGCTGCTTTTTTTTTTTTTTTTTTTAATGTCAACAAGTCAAATACGGAGATGGGTGGAACACAGGCTTGTTTTCTCTCTTTAATATTCCATGCATACAGTCTGCTGTCAGTAATGATGGTCAGATTTGGGTTTGGCCTTAAGCACACGTGTGACTGCCCAATAAAACACTAGCAGTGTGTGACCTCTACCTCAAAACGTTGTCATTATTATGCATTGTGTGTTCATTTCCTCTGTCTTAACATTTGAATTTATAGATCAGCCTCTACAAACAAAAAAAAGTTTTTTGTTGTTTTGTTTTTTTAATACATGTTCTGTAATTTTTCCTGTGATTACAAGTGTTAGAAAAGTACTAATGTGAGTCTTTCAACGTCCCACACATAATTTGTAATATTACAGAGCTTGAAAACTTGATAGTTTTATTTTAGACCAATGACCTACTTTCCCAGAAAATCCAATTTTGTGTTAACTTTCTAATTTGAGCTCATATTTACTTAAGAAACATTGTTTACATTAGCTGTTGCTGATAGTAGGAACATATTTGATGTATTTACATTAAATACAACTTTATCTAGGATATTCTTTTTATTCTATTGTATTATTTCTATTTAAAATGTAGCGTTATTTTTGTAATTTTAAAGCAACAAGAGCTTCTGTTTGCTACCCAGCTGCCGACTCTACTCTTACAGGACATAACATGATGTAATCACTAGATCCGAGGCTGTGACGAAGGATCACCCCACTCGGTTTCCGAGATTCCCATTGGTCAATTCCACTGGTTCTACAGGAGGAGCTCTCGCTTCGAGTCAAACAAACTTGGCTGCTGATTAGATACCGCCCATGCCGCCTCTGATTGGCTGTTGAAGTCAAGCCTACAATAAATACATACCATGCTTGTTTTTCTCAAAGAGCAGTTTGATAAAATATAGTTGTGAAATTATTTAAGATTCAAATATAAAACAAGAAGGATATTTGTACTTCAAGATCAACAAATATATAATATTTGATTTAATCAAGTCGTGTAACTTGTGCAAACACTTTGTAACTTTAACATTTTAACACATAAAGCTCGTACCATTTCGTATTTCTTTAAAAAGTTGTGACTTTTCTCTAAATAGCTGTCATATTTTGTCGTTAATCACAACAATCGCAAGAAACGAGAACGTGGGAATTTGGTGCTCGGTTGTTGATTGGCTGGCTCATGTGTCAATCATCCAGCAGTGGGGCAGGGTTCCTTCGGCTTCCACCGTAAGCATGTTAGTATTGAATGAGCTTCAGTGTTTGTCTCGGTTTGACAAGTTTCCCAGGTTTATTATGGTGGCAGGAGTGAGTCGATAGTTGACACATGAGTGGAAAAAAAGTTAATTTAATATAATTTGCAGGTCGAGTTGGAATCCGGTGTTTGGTCAAATGTAGGGACTTAAAGGTACCAATTTTTCCTATAATAAGAAGTCAAGTTTACGCTAGAGAAGCTGAGTTACAACCGTAGAGATGAATCGCCTATCGTTTGATGATGCTTCGTTGGATAACCTGGATCCCACGCTGTCGCTTAACGATCCCAGCGATATTGACACGGCCCTCCTTAACGATATTGATGGTAAGAGGATGCTATATGTTTGTTGTTAAACCAGTTTAAATGACTAAACCAACATACAGCTATTCATTAACGTTATGTATAGAATGGTGCAAGTTTATTCTGCTAAGTTTTTTTTATTATTAATATTATTTGTTTTGTTGACACAAAATGCTAAAAGAACAGCGAAAAGTTTGCAGGTTTAGCTTTCGAATATTCGCCTATTCTGAGAAGCTAACGTTAGCCGCTTAGCATACAAGTTCCCTGTAAACATAAAGATGCTACAATAAATTGTGATGTTATTTTGGATAATTATACATGTATTATATTGTAATAAGTCATTTCAATGTATGTATTTAGTTAAAGGTGCAGGAAATCAAAATAAACTTGAGCTAATAGTTTAAAGCTAACATGCTGCTAGGTGGTTGTGAGTTGGCCCCGCCCCTAACATACTTCACAAGCAGGGGTTACTGTCGTTCATTCCTCTTTACTGAGTTCAGGTTCCCCACTTGACCGAGTTAATGTTGTTTTTGCTGTATTAAAACGCAAATGTTATTATGATCCATCTTCATTATAAATATTCAAACGGCATTAAACTGTATTGCTCTGCTATTACGAACCACCTGTATCATTTTCCTGATTGAAATAAAATGCGTGGAAATCGACTTTATCGCATTAAAATCTAAAACCGATTTTTGGACACTTGCTTGTAATAGCTAATATGTATTCTGTGATAGTGACAGACATGTAATATGATAAGGTGGTCTGTGTAAACAGTGTTTGGCAATGTATGTCTTGTTACGGTGCTCCCGAAATCTAACCGCGAGTAACCCTCGCGCGGCTGCTCGATAGTAACCTCTCCTGAAGCAGCTCTCCCTCTCCTCTGTCTTGGGCTGATCGGCATAGCAAGTCTGAGAGACGCGCTGTGATTGGTCAGGAGCGATCACCTCATGTGCTACACTGCTTTAAAACCAGACTGCTGCTTTTCACTCATATTAGCAGCATATTCATTCCAAACTTTGATTTAAAATATTTAACTTAAAAAATAGGCTGGTTTTGAACTCGTTTATTTTTAGTTATTTTTACAAGATGCACAACTTCTGTTAATCATGCAGCTTTTTAGATTGCACTGAAAAAAAACAATATTTTATTTTTACTGTTCTGAAAAAATGCTAAAAGCTATAAAAAGTGCAGCAAGATCAAAATATTCCTTCATCTTTAAATTTAATTTATCCATTAGTTTAATAAATTACTCACTCAAGGTATAACTCACCTTTATTTATATAGCGATCCAGAAGTGAAATCACCTTTAGCACAACTTCAACGTGTGAATCAGAGATAAATACTTGTTACTGAACTGTGAAGTTTTCTAGCTTCCCTTTCTTTCTTCCAAGATAATTGAGTATAAATCAAATATGAGTACAAACAAACAAACAAGTAAACACGAATCAATAGCAAATCCATTCACATTTTAGTTTCATAAAGTTCACCCCATTGTTGTTTTTCTACATCAAAATAATCCAAACTGAACATTCTACCACATTGTATGGTCACATGTCTGCAAAATTCAAAGTGTTTGTACAATTTGGACTGTAATGAAGGCGTGATTATTTTTGCTGCCATCACATGTGTGTTGTCTGCTGTGATGGCACTTTTTAGGTTATAGTAAAATAAATCCACTGTGCCTCAATCCAGATGATATTTTCCAATATAGATTACAGTCGATTTATTTCATTTTGAAGTGATTTTATAATGGTAAAGGTTGATTTAGGAAATAATTTGCATCGGATCGATCTGATGCAATCGTAGGAATAGAAATCGATTCATCAATTAATTT
>NC_050519.1:12873470-12879265 GCF_002922805.2 Oryzias melastigma
GTTATAGTAAAATAAATCCACCGTGCCTCAATCCAGATGATATTTTCCAATATAGATTACAGTCGATTTATTTCATTTTGAAATGATTTTATAATGGTAAAGGTTGATTTAGGAAATAATTTGCATCAGACGGATCGATCTGATGCAATCGTAGGAATAGAAATCGATTTATCAATTAATTTTTATACCCCTAATCTATTATCAATTGAATTAGATGAAACCCAGTCATTTAGTCCAGGAAAACGGTTTTGGTTGATTTTTGTGACTGTCTGTTTATTTCTAGTAAACATTTTTTTCCACAAGCAATACTGTTTTTTTTTTTTTTCACTGCCACTACTCTTAACCTTGGAGGTCAGATTGAGTTACACAGCACAAGCTGAGATAGAACTAAAGTACTTTTAACTTTTATAAAAGCCAAGAATTCTTTAAATAATTATGTTTTGTACCTAATGTGTCCCCCTTTTTACCTTTTAACATACAGTGTGCAAAAGCGGGGTTGCGTTTCTCTCTTTTTTTAGGGCTACTTCTATGAGTTCTGATATCCCTTTTTCCACATTAATAATTTATTCTAGATTGTTTTCCATTTGAACTGACATGTTCTTGAAGACTGTTTAATGAAACTGTGACTTCTTTTCTTTACAGACATGCTACAGCTTATCAACAACCAGGAAATGGAGTTTGGAGGACTCTTTGACACCCACCCTTTCCCTGGGGGGACTCCCAGCCAGGAGGTTTCTGGTTTGTCCCAAACCATAACCTCCACTGCCCCTCCAGCCACCACTACCACACCTGCCTCATCCACTTCCTCCATCCTGAGCAGTAACCCCCACCTGGACGCTCTTCTGGGCCCTCCCATCACGCGGAGCTCTTCCACCCCAGACAAGGCCTTCCAGCCTCCCACTTTCCAACAATCCCCCTTGGCCCAGGTGCCCAGCCCGTCTCAGAGGCAGCAGCAGCAGCCGCCATCCTCTCCACAACAAGCTCAGAGCCTCAAGCAGCCTCAAGTGGAACAGCCCCAAGCGGTCGTCTGTCCATCCACCCCTGCTCAGGCAGCGTCGCCTGGTCCAAATCCAGTGCTCAGCTCCTCGCCACAGGCTATCTACGCCTCTCAATCTCCACCTGCAACTCAGACTCCTCTGCAGCCCCAGACGTCGTCTCAAAACCAGGCCATCTACAAGAACCAGAATAACTACACAGGTAAGTCCTTTTTTTAAGTCAGAAGAAGGAAACTATAGCTTGGACAAATTGATTTAAATTTGAAAATAAAATAGTTACATCATCACTTTATTGTCTTATACACTTATGAAGTCGAAAACTCTTTGTGTCCACTATGTGCTTGGTAGAAACGGCCTTCACTGTTATATTACATGGAGTTTTTATTGATGGATTACTTTGACCAATTGAGTTGCATAGTTTCTTTGCTGGCTCAGCATTTTAAAAGTAAACTGTAGTGCCCTGTGTGTTGGAATTCTCAGAAATGAACACAGTTTGTTAGCAGTAAAGATATTAAGATATCAGAAGGGTTAAAAGTTTTTTTTTTAATGACTAAAGTTAGGAACAATGAAGTTATTCAAAGCCTATTCGTAGATCCAAACCAGAATAGCTGAAAAATTAAGGGAATCAAAGCACTTCTCTTTACTCTTCATTACATGAAGTTAAACTAATGTTGTGGTTGTCCTTTAAACTAAAAAAGGAAAATGTTTAGGCTGTTCCTCACTATTATATGCATGCCTTAAAACCAGTAGACTCATTGTGGTTACAAAGGAGAATTTCATGTCTAATCCGTGTTCAAACAAGAAATAAATCAACGACATGAAATACTTTTATTACAAGGAGCTGAAACTCCCCAGTGTGATCCAATTAGGCAAAGTTTAGTTGTATCTGATAAGAAATATGAGGTGGCAAACTTACTGTTGTTATCAGGCATCTATAAAGATAAAACTGGTTACTTATTTGGCTCGAGAAAATGCCTGCAGAAACCTAAAAATCTTTCTGCTTCTGAGATAAAATGTTTTTGTGCAAAATGAGAAGATTTGTTGTGTTGAGAAAATCGTTATGTTTTTGCCCCAAAACAAGTGCAAAAAAAATCTCGCTGAGGTAACCTGCTATTGTTAAACTATCTTCAGATAAATCTGTTTATTGAGCGTGTGATATGCTTAATGTAAGGGCAAAGATATGGCTGTTAGCGTGAGGGTTTTACATGATTTTACAAGCTAAATTTGACTTTAAATGTTTTCCAGCTGCAAGTCCAGTCAGTGTGAGCCCACCTGCTGCAGTTTTGTCATCCTCACCCCCGACCGTCCAATCAATGACCATTCAGACCCAGCTCCATGGACTTACCCCCGCCTCTCCTCTGCTGACCACCTCAACAAGCCCCCCAACTCAAGCGATCGCGCCCCAAGTGCAGCAACTCCCTGTAAGCCTAGTGTTTTCTGCATGAATGCAAATCTTCCTTTTTTCTCTTTTTGAGTATTTATGGTGTGGGTTTTCAGGTGCTTCTGCAGCCCCAGTTCATCAAAGCAGAGTCTGTTCTGCTCACCACCCTGAAGCCTGACCCCTGCATGGTCACAACCGTGGCCTCTCCCACCTCCCTCGCTACCACCACCAGCTCAGTGCAGAGCACTGCGCTGCAGGTACGTGCCTCATTTTGAACAAACCTACTTAAAGATGTCGATGTTTTAAACAACAATCCTCGATCTCGTGTGTTAGGCCTTTGTGGGTGGGGGCACTATACTGACAACAGTGCCGGTGATGATGGACACCGAGAAGCTGCCCATCAACCGCATCGCCATCGCTGGGAAGCCATTGGGGTATCCACACAAAGGGGAAAAGCGCACGGCGCACAACGCTATCGAGAAGCGCTACCGCTCCTCCATCAATGATAAAATAGTGGAGCTTAAAGATTTGGTGGCTGGCACTGAAGCTAAGGTAGGAAAAAAAGATTTATCACATAAAATCACATTTTTGTCAGAAAATTTGAGGTTCAATACTTAAAAAAAGTCAATTTTAGCACTTAAAGTAATTTATTTATTTATTTTTAGCTTAACAAGTCTGCAGTTCTGAAGAAAGCGATTGACTACATCCGCTACCTGCAGCAGTCTAACCAGAAACTCAAGCAGGAGAACATGGCTCTAAAAATGGCAGCCCAGAAAAACAGTAAGTGTTTAAAAACTTCTTTTTCTTTCTCCTCTTTTAGAGTAAGCAAAATCAGAAACGGGGAAAAAAATTAAAGTGGCTTTAAATAGAATCGGAGTGTGTTTTTTATGTTTCGTGTCATCGATTGCCCCCTCTCAGCAGTCTTTGTTATTCCGCTCTGCTCTCCAGAGTCTCTCAAGGACCTTGTTGCTATGGAGGTAGATGGACAGACGGAGGTGAAAAATGAGCTTCCCACCCCGCCGGCCTCTGATGTGGGCTCCCCGACCTCTTTCTCACACTGTGGCAGTGACTCAGAGCCTGACAGTCCAATGGGGGAGGACACCAAGGTGTGCATCACCCTCTTATCTTATCTTTTCCTATTCACATTTTTTCGTTGGCTGTAATTCAGTCATCATGATTAAAAGAAATACGTTGCAATAAATGAGTAACTTATTGAGTCCTGAAATCTCATTTCCTGTCTCTGAACTCTCCCAACATGGCAGCCAAACGTCGGCATGCTGGATCAGACCGCGGCTGGCGGCGGCGCTGGCGGCATGCTGGATCGCTCCCGCATGGCTCTGTGCGCCTTCACCTTGCTCTTCCTCTCCCTCAACCCGCTGGCGTCTCTGCTCTGCTCGTCCAGCAGCAGCAGCGCCGCTGGAAGCAACGGAGACGTCGGCGCTCGATACTCGGGCAGGAATGTTCTGGGTGTGGATATTCCAGGTACTAATGATGATGATATTTATTGTGGCATTGGATCACCTTGATTTGGTTAGTTATGTTTGGATTTATTTTAGCTATTAGATGATCTTGTATGTGCTTCTTTCAGCTGACTCGTGGAGTTGGATGGACTGGATGCTCCCTACTATTCTGGTGTGGCTGGTTAATGGCATTCTGGTGTCAGGAGTTCTGATCAGACTGTTGGTATACGGAGAACCCGTTACCAGACCTCACTCTGGATCATCCGTCTTGTTCTGGAGGCATCGCAAACAGGCAGATCTGGACCTTGCTAGGGTATGCTTTCTTAAAAAAAAGAAAAAAACGTACTCATTCATAAAAAACTAATCTAATGTGTATTTCTTGTTCCTTTCAGGGAGATTTTGCTCAGGCCAGTCACAACCTGCGAACGTGTTTGAAGGCTCTCGGCCGTCCTCTGCCCACCTCCCAGCTGGATTTAACCTGCGCAGCTCTCTGGTCTCTGCTAAGATTTTGCCTCCAGCGCCTCTGGGTCGGCCGCTGGCTGGCTGCTCGGGCTGGGGGCCTGCGATCTGATCGCCCCCTACAGGAGGATGCTTGCAAAAGCAGTCGAGACGCCGCTCTGGTTTACCACCGCCTGCACCAACTTCACATGACAGGTTCGCCACTGGAAACATGTTCATGTTCTGATGTCATAGTAACGAGGATTCAATTTCTATAATAGCCAAAGAAAAAAGATGATACAAACGTAGATTCTGTACAAAAACAAAACTCTAGATAGTTCTACTTTTTTCAATTCCATTAAATTTAATTCCTTGATAATTTGTCACAGTTATCCCTTCTTCTTTTTTCAGAATGTTTGCATTCGGACTAAAAGGAGTTTGGTTTTCTGCTCCCACAGGTAAACTGAACGGTAGCCACCTGTCAGCGATGCACATGGCCTTAAGTGCGGTGAACTTGTCTGAGTGCGCCGGCTCGTGTCTGCCTGTCGGCACCCTGGCTGAGGTCTACGTCTCTGCAGCTCTGCGGGCCAAAGCCAGCTTGCCAAGAGTTCTGCATTTCACCTCTGTGAGTGATGTCCCTGCTGAAGAATAATCGTCATTTTTTTTTTTTTTTTGTCCTTCAGCATGTTGACTTTTCTGCTTTCTGAGTGTCCTATTAGAAACGAATAGAACCTCAGAATCAAAATATGTTTTTCATTGTTTTTTTTTTTTGACAGCGTGTGTTCCTGAGCAGCGCCCGCCAAGCGTGCCTGTCCTCCAGCGGCAGCGTTCCCCCCGCCATGCAGTGGCTTTGCCACCCGCTCGGCCACCGCTTCTTTGTGGACGGGGACTGGGCCATCCGCAGCACCCCGAAGGAGAGCATTTACAGCCAAGCTGGGAACACTGGTCAGTGAATGCTGAAGCGCCAGAACTCCAACAGGGGGTTTATGACTCTGAAAACACAGACCTGTTTGTGTTTGTTAACACTTTATTGGTGCTCTTCCAGTGGACCCTTTGGCTCAGGTGACGCAGGCGTTCAGAGAACACCTCCTTGAGAAAGCTCTTTACTGTGTGGCTCAGCCAGATGAGGAGAAAAGTCCCGGCCAGGAAAAGGGGTAAAAAAATAAAATAAAAAAAAAACATTTTGTTTAGTATTTTCTTAAAGTTTGGAGTAAACACTGATGCTCCTTCATAAATACTCAGAATGTTTCTGTTCTCAGGGAGTATGCCGATGCTCTGGAGTATCTCCAGCTGCTTGTGAGCGCATCAGACGCGGCCGGCGCCAACTGCCAGTCTTTTGCGATTGGCTCCAACATGGCGACTGTGACTGGTAGGTCCCATCACGAGCTGCTTTTGTCCTTTTTTATGTTCTACATATTTTATTCTAAATATTAGCTTGTTCTGAAAACATGTGTGGACTTAAATGCCTCGAAAAGTAAAACTTAACTAAAATGACTTCACTCTGTCTCCACTTTCCTTTTA